>NC_045426.1:486852459-487157638 GCF_902635505.1 Sarcophilus harrisii | reverse complement strand
ATATAAGAATGTTGATATAAGAGAGGTTATGTCATTTAAAAAAAATAATTAGATTTAATAGACTTCTGGATAAAAATTAAGATAAATAAGAAAGAGAATACTTTTTTTTCTCAACTGTACATGGTACTTTCACAAAAACTGACCACATAATAGGCCATAAAAACTTCATAGCCAATTTCAGAAAAGCAAAAATATTAAGTGCATTGTTTTAGAATATAATGCAATAAAAGTTACATTCAATAAAGGGCAATGAATACATGAATTAAAAATTAATTTGAAATGAAATAACCTAATTCTGGAAAAAGGAGGGTTTGAAGAACAAATCAAAGAAACAGTAGCTTCATTAAAGAAAATGACAATGAGATAACATACCAAAACTTATGGGATATAGTCAAAGCAGTACCTAGGAGAAAATTTCTCTTCCTAAACACTTATATAAATAAAATAGAAAAATGGTAGATCAATGAATTTATTATGCAACTAATTAAAAATACTAGAAAAGGAAGATATTTAAAATGCTGTAATAAACAACAAATTAAACATTTTGAAAATTAGAGGAGTGATTAATAAAACTGAAAGTAGGAAATGATTCAGCAAATAAATAAAATTATTTTTTATGAAAAACCAATATAGTAGATTAAACCATTGATTAATCTGATAAAGAATGAAAGTCAAATTGTCAATATCAAAAATGAGAAATATGAATTCACCACCTCATTGGTGAATTGGTGAAGGTGAAATTAAAGCAATTATGGGAATTATTTTGCCCAATTACATGTCAGTATCTAACAATCTAAATGAAATAGGTAAATATTTTTTAAAAATAAATAGTTAAATTAGCAGAAGAAATAGAATGCTTACATAATTCTTTTTTTAATCAAAAAACTGAATAAACCACAATTGAGTTCTCTAAGGAAAAAAATCCTAGGACCAGATGGTTTCACAAGACATTTAAACATTTACCAAACATTTAAAGAGTAATTAATTCTAATACAATATAAATTATTTTAAAATAGACAAAGAAGGAAGCTACAAAATTCTTTTTTTGGAAGAACAATTGCAGAGAAAAAAAACTACACCAATTTCTGTAATGAGTATTGATTCAAAATTTTAAATAAAATATTAGCAAGGAGATTATATCCATACATCACAGGGATTTATACCAGAAAAGTAGGGCTAGTTCAATGTTAAGAAAACCATCAGGATAATTGATTATATCAATAACAAAACCAGCAAAAATGATTTAATTATATCAATAGATCCAGAAAAATCTATTGACAAAATATAAAACTCATACCTGTTAAAAAAACATAAAAAAAATAAGAATAAATGGAGTTTTCCCTAAAATGACACATATTATCTTCTGATTAAGTTCAGCGTGAAGAAAAGATACCCCTTATCACCAATATCATTAAATACTGTAAAAGCAAATAGAAACTGAGGAAATTAGAACAGGCAAAGAGGAAACAAAACTATCACTCTGTAATATAAGATGATGGTATGCTTAGAGAATCCAGAGAATCAACTAAAAAAAAATAGTTGAAATAATTAACAACTTTAGCAAAATAAACTCACATAATTCATCAACATTTCTATACATGAACAAAAAAATCTAGTAGGAAAACATATAGAGAGAAATTTCATTAAAAATAACTTTAGACAATATAAAATATTAGGAATTGACATGTCAAGACAAATGCAGGAACTATATTAATAGAATTACAAAATTCTTTCATACAAATAAATTCAGACATAAATGATTGGAGAAATATTTTTTGAGTAGACTGAGCCAATATAGTAATAGTATAATAAAAGGAAAAGGAAAGATCTTATAATCTGAGGGGATATCCGTTAATTGGGAATGCCTGAAAAAGTTGAAGTATATGAATGTAAAAGAATATTATTGTGTTATAAGAAATGACAAGAAGAAAAATTTCAGAAAATCCTTGATGCGAAAATGAAGGAAGAAGAACCAGGAGAACATTTTGCATGGTAACAACAATGTTGTAAGATGATTAACTATATGTGACTTAGTTATTCTCATCAAGATACTGAGCTAAAATGATTGTAAAGACTTAAGATGAAATATGTTATTTCCAGAGAAATAACTGATGAAGTCTCAATGCAGGTCCAAGTATATTTTTAAAATTTACTTTCCTTCCTTTTCATTTTTCTTTTCTTCCTTCCATTCTTTCTTCTTCTTTCTTCCTTCCTTCCTAGCTTCCTAGTTTGCTTCCTTTCTTCCTTCCTCCCTCCCTTCCTATCTTTCTTTCTTCCTTTCTTTCTTTTTTTGTATTTTTTTTGCAACATGGATAACATGGAAATATATTTAGTATGACTGCACATGTATAATATATAGAAAATTACTGGCCTTTTCAAGGATGGGTGAAGTGATAGAGAATAAAATGTGGAATCAAAATTTTTTTAAAAAATATTAAAATTTTGTTGAATGTAATTGAGAAAAGAGAAACGAAGAAGAGGAGGGAGGGAGGAATGAAAGGAAGGAAATAGAGATAGAGAAGACAAATGCACACATTCAGAGAATGAGAGAGAGATAGAGAGAGAGAGAGAGAGAGAGAGAGAGAGAGAGAGAGAGAGAATAGAGTCTGGGAAAGATGACATTGTATGAATGTACAGGAAGGATGAGGGAAGGTACTAACAGGGAAACAGAGCATGAACAATATTTTCAAGTATTTGAAAGGCTCTCATGAAAGGAATTATTTTTCTTCTTGACTCATTAATGACAATCTATGGAAATTAAACAGACCCATGTAGGACTGATGTATAAAAAAAAAATTCCTAAAATTAGACCTATCCAAAAGAGGAATCTGTTCTCTATGGAGATTTATCAAGCAGAGTCTGAATGACCATGAAGTGATAATGTAGAAAGGATTCATTTTCAGGTTTAGGTTCAAATTTGTGTCCCCTTAGGCCTCTTCCAAATCAAATTCTGTTATATTTCACCTGTGGAATGAGTCAGTATTCTAGATTGTCTCATGAGGACACTTTGTGAATAACTCCCACAATGTCTCCAAAGGTTCCTTGCATCCCTGAGGGCATAGTTACTATGTAAAATTACTTTTTCTCAAATTAAAACTGTTCTGAGTTGGGAAATTTCTATGCTGACATCAGGTATTATTTCTATTATCTCATAATTCACTGGTTCCACCATATATAATTTTAAAACAGCTGTCAAATCATAAATGAGTAAGTAAAAATACTTCTCTATGAACATAGTTATTTCTTCTCCTGGCATTTCAATTAAAATACAAGTTATTGAAGCTACTGTGAGACTCTTTACTTACTACCATTTCTACTTTAAATGTGTAGTTAAAGCACAAATTTCACTAAGGCAAAAGGTATTACAATATTATAAGATAAATAAGTATATTAATCAACACAATACTCAACATATCACCTAAAGCTTATTCCATGGACCTTTTAAAAATTATAAATCAGTTCACTCTTGATCATATGCCAGAAAATTTATATAGAGTGAATCCTACTTTGGAAATTCTTTTTAATATAATTAAATACAGTTGTTGTATATAATTTACTATGACTTGTTTACTTAGCTTCCTTTCACAGGTCTTTGAAACTAGTAGTGTAAGATAGATAGCATGCTTAAACATCAGTCTTTTGAATGGTCATTTTATTGATTATAGTTTTTACAGCTTTCAAAAATTTTTGTCCTTACAAAATTATCCTTAGTGTATGAATTTTTCATCTGGTTCTTTTCTTTCATTTTTCAGTAGCTTATGTCTTCAAAATTGCTCATTTTTACAATATTGACATTAAAGTATAAATTGTTTAGTTTATACAAATTTTTCTATGTTTCTTTAAAGTCATCTTTTATTTTTGTGTTGCCCAAAACAACTGGAAACTAAGAAAATGCCTTTTTACTGAGGAATGGCAGAACAATTTTGTTATATAACATGATACTATAATATGGTATGCTGTAAGAAATAAATAGATAATTTCAGAGAGATATGGAAAGACCTATCCATTCTTTTCCAAAGATAAAGTTATATAGATGAAAGAACAAGAGACTTTCAATTGGGAGACGAGCTCAAATCCCAGTTATTCTATTTATTTAGTTCTCTGACTTAAACTCTCAGCACCTCAATGTCTTTACTCCTTCATGACCCACTTGGTTGCATCCTTTATTGAAATTCTTAAGTTGAGAATAAAAAAGAACAATATATATATATATATATATATATATATATATATATATATATATATATAATAGTCAGCTATCTTAAAGGCAGCTATATTAAGGTTGTGAACTTCTCTAAGGGATTTTGAAGAAGGTGACACAGCACTTTGTTTATCTATCTATCTATCTATCTATCTACCTATTGTAATGCTCTGTCGGACTCATTGGGACTTCTAGGTTAGAGTTAATAGTGTGAGTTGACATTGTGACCCTGGTGATCTGGCTGGCTGAAATTGAAAAATGGGAGAAAATATCTGATGCATGCATTGCCCCAGGGACATGTTTTAGGCAATTGTCTAGAAATCTCATAAAGTGGCCATCTAGTACTTTGAGAAGAAAATGGACACTGGGATAGAGTCTACATTTCCCCACCATGTGATCTTGAAAGGGATTTTGAAGTTTTTATTTCTGTTCCCTATAAAAGTGTGAAAACAGGTAAACAAGAGAATGATGGGAGAAGCTGAGATTTGAGACTCTGGCTCAGTAGGGCCACTGAGGCACACAATAAAAATCAAAGACAAATTTGAGTTAGTTGTTTTATGTAAGTTAATATTATTCATTTAATTTTCACTATAAACAAGATTTCTATTAACCAATACGTCAATTGAGTAGTATTTATAGCCCTACACAAAAGGAGGAAAAGAGAAATGGGCTTTCAATTAATGGAGGCAAAATATGGGTTGAGTGAATTTTAAATTATGATGAGAATAAATCATTGTGTTAAAAATGAGCTTGGGGAGGGAAAGATGGGAAGATGCAAGGGCCAGGAAGGTCCTCTCCTCCCATATGCAGAATAACTAAATATTTAGAACCACTCATTTCCTGTCCCTATTTGTGAAATTACTCAATCTGTTGCCCAGAAGTCTAAGCTTTACCTGGATCATTATTATTTGTCTTAGCTAAGCTTATTTGTGTATATTATATCCCTGAATAGAGCATAAAAATTTTAAGAGCAAAATCTATTTCGTTCTTCCCATATATATACATATACATATATGTGAATATACACATGGATACATATGTTTGATAAATGTTTGTTGATGGATTCATATAATATTTAAGTAAGGATTCTAGTAATTCACTTAGTTCTAATGTAATACAGATGCACCCATGAATAATTATGTATTGCTTGTATTTGTATTCTTTCCTCACGAGAATCCTGTGATGAAAAGAACTCTGGATAAACTTTAAAGCTCATATAAATGTAATTTTTTTATAATTATTATTTCTTTTGGTATCATTCAAGTTTAGATCCTTATCACCTGGATTGTTATAGTAATCAACTAATTGTTCAATTTACCTTTAATCCTTCCTTTGCTTATCCATCCAATCATATGCATCCAGTTTCCTAAGATATTGATTCACAAAATTTCAGTCAGTTATGTCAACCTGTACCTAAACAAGAAATTCCCCCTACTTCATGCATGCCCAGCAAGGAGTCATTCAACCTTTTCTTGATCTTCAGTGAAGGAGAATTTACAGATTTCGAGGGAAATTTGATCCATTTTTTTGGTATATTATTAATTGTTAACACTTGCTTGCCTTTGTTCTTTTTAGCAGATCTGGGGGGCTATCTGCTTTGCAGAGCCCATTCATTTTACTAGGGGGTCAGATCAGGTCCTCAGGATTCTTTTATAAGTTTCATTTTATTTATGTTTTCCCCCTAAATCAAGCTTAAATTTTCCTCTCAACAACTTTCCTTTATTAACCCTAGTTTATTCATATAGAGTCAAGTAAGGTAAATCTAATCTCTATTTTAAATTACATTCAAATACTTGAAGCTAATTACCAGGCTTTCCCTAAGTCTTCTGTTCTTTGAGTTAAACATCCCTGATTCAGGGGTTTGAAGCTTGTAAAAGCTGAGTGTTAACTTTTCATTTAAGTATGTATGCCTTACAAATCAACAAATACTACAAGCTTTGATTTATTGTTTTGTTGGTTTATAGACTTAAGAAAGTGATTGAGAAAATATTTATAATACAAATGAAATTTGAAAAATGTTTGGTATGCATATATTTTGCTGGATTTAAAAATTTACCTGTATACCCCTACCCTGAAACTTTCATAGATGCTTGCATGGCACGGTCTCTAGTCAACTCATCAATTTATTCACTTTCTTTGGTAAGAACTTCCACTTTTGAATGTCCATCCTAAAATATGAATCAAAAATGGAATATAGTTCTCCTTATATGTTCTGACCATGTGATGATCGAGTTAGCACCCTGAATACCTTAGAATCAGCTGGAGTCAGGATACGCAAAAGTCCTGGATCTTTATTCTTGGTCTTTAGGGATAGGATTGGATTGGATGGAAGCAGAATCTCCATGACCTTCCTTCTTTATATCCTGCCCAGAAGTGACCTGGCTAGTCTTACTCCACCCCCTTATTCCTCCTACAATTCTCTGTATACACCAATTATGGTGCCAGCACAGGATAGTGGGGAGGACCATTTTCCAAGCATATGCCCATAGAGTATTGTCCAATTGCTAATTAGCCTTAAGTGCTCGGTTGTCCAACCTCAGTGCATTAACTCAAGAGTTTCAGCCCTTTACATGACCAGAACAGCAGGACTTTCTTCTTCCTTGTTTTGGAGGTTATGCCTTTTCTTCCAGCATCTTAAGTCAGTATTAACTATTTTGGCTTCCATGTCACATTGTTAAAACATTCATATTAAATTAATTTAAATGCCTTAGGTCTTTTTTTAAAACATGTTTACTTGATTATTGTCATTTCTTTCTCCATTCCATGCTTATGAAGTTCATCTCCACCCAAATATAGAACTTTTCCTTTCTTAATATAAACATTTTTGGGCTTCTATTTCTATATTATGAATACTTTTAAAAATATTGGTTCTGTCATACAATGTGTTTCCTCCCATGATAAGTTTTTTTGCTATCTGCAAATTTCAAAGGCAAGCCATTGCAAGTCATTAAAAACATAGAATAACTCTGGACCCCAAGGATAGGTTCCTTGAGATACTCCATTAGAGATTTTCCTTCATTTTGACATTGATGTATGAATATCTATTAATCTCTGAGCAGTAGAGAGTGAGGATTGGAATTAGCAAGACTCATCTTCCTGAGTTCAAAGTTGGTCTAAGACATTTCTAGTTGTATGGCTGGGAAAGTCACTTAGCACTGTTTAACCTCATCTGCAAAAATGAACTAGAGAAGGAAATAGAGAAATCACTCCAAGATATTTTCTAAGAAAACCCCAAAAGGGGTCATGAAGACAAGACACAACGAAAATGACTGAATAGTAAGATGAAATGCATATGTGCATACATGACACTTTACATTATATTTCTTTATATTCATCCTAGCACCTAGCCTTGAGACTTGCATAAAAAGAGGACAATAAACCCTTGTTAATAAATTATTACAGTATTCTTGTCACTAGGTTAATGCCTAGTTTGAAATTCTGATTATCTTTGTGACCAGAACTCTTGGAAGTATATGTGTCTCTGGAAATTCTGCCTGAGTCAGGAGGAGTCAAAGTATTTCCACTGAGTGTCTGCTTTTAAGCAGGGACTAGGGATTGTTACATTTCAATAACTTCTAGAGATGACTAATGCCTTTTCCAACCTTAGCATTATACTCAGATCTTTTGTGACATGGGAGAAAAGTTAGGTGGTGGCTTAGTTCTCATTTTGATTAGCAGTGGAAGTGGAAGTAAAATGGCTTCATCCAGTGATTGAAGTGAAAGAAGAAAGGAAAGTGGAGGACAATCAAATCCTTCTGAAAAGAAATGGAATGACACTCACTTAGACTTTCTCCATTCTGAGTGCTGGATATGTTATCAGAGTACCCAGAAATGCCATCAGTTAAAGAAAGACTCATCCAAGAATAGTTCTTTTTAAACATACTTCAATAGGGAATGAAACTACACTGACAGTGTGCAATGTAAATAAAGGCTGTTTGGAGAAACTATGACTTTGTCAAAACACTTTTTGTTTTGCATTTTGCTACTTGTCAGACCCAGACACATCTATTAGTAGTACATGGCATATGCTCTGTGGTATATATTTCTTCTCCCTAGGGACAATATAATTCAATTGTGCACTGTCTGGGCTTGTTCTACATCTGGCTTTTTCTCAAACACAGAGTTGTCTTTATCTTACCACAGATGCTGCCCTTGTGAATCTGTCCCCTGTATAATGGCCCACCTGCTTTGGGCTAGATGGATGGAACACAGGTGTAGGCAATAGACCTGCCTGTATGTGCTCACATTTCACACAATAGCTATACCCTTGATATGGGCACAATATTATCAGTTTTGTGACAGGTAAACTTACCTTAGTAGACATTCATTTTGAATCCAAAGTTGCATGTTATAGTTTGAGTGAGAAATTTGGAATCTTTATGCATATGCATAAAGAGTCAATGAATGGTTCTCCATGAATAAAATGAGCCCTTTTGAATGGACCTTGTTGGTGAGAAGGTCATGGATGTCCACAATGCAAAACACAGACAATAAAAAAATGAATAAGACAAAAAGGTAAATGTTATAGACTTGTGCAATATAGAAAGTCTGGAATTATGGAAATTATGGTCATTAAAAGACAAGAGTCAATGTATTTGAAACTAGAAAGAGAAAAGTAAATTAAAGAGAAATAACAACAGAGGGAAAAAAAAACTATTATCAAATATTTATTGAATTCCTACTAGGTGCAAAAGACTGTTGGCAAATAAGAACACTAGTCAAAACAAAAATAAACAGAAGAACAGAGAAGGATGATAAAAGTCAGAGGTATGACTCATTCAGAGAAGGATTATGGGAAGAACTCTGATTTCAGATTATGCTCTGTTCAAAGTTAGAGATCCTTCCCACAGGAAAAAGTATACAGTGAAGAAGACTTTGATTTACCCATGCTATGTGTTGGGTTAGTTTTTGTGATATTTGCTGTCATCACTTTATAGATTAGGTTTGCAAGCTCAGCACTCAAGAGGCTGTTTATTTCCTCTTAGGTATTTTGCCTGCAATTAGAGGAAGCTGCTGTCAGACGAGTTGTGGTGCATTGGGTATGTGATTCGTGGTCTGAATGACAAAGCAGAAAGCACATGCTTGAATCTGAGTTACAAATCAGAGTAAAACATTTCAACTCAGTATCTCTTGCCTTGTTTTTATAAAACATCATAAAAATTAAAACTTTGAAGTATCAGAGAGTAAAATAGATAGGCAAATGCAAAGTTATACATCATCCCAAAATTTTATTTGTGGTTGTAAATGAAAATTTAGAAAAAAATTATGCTTCGTGGTCAGGTTTTTAAACCAATACACAGAAGCCTATTTAACAATAAGTGTGGTGAAATAAACAGAATGCTCCATTTATTTGAGGATGACCAGTGTTTGAAAAAAAATCTTGCCTCTTAAATTTAGGAGTTGTTTGACTCTGGGGCAAATAATAACTTTTTGTGCTTTCGTTTTTTTCATCACTTCTGTAGGGGTAAATGAAAGAAAAAAACAAAAACGTTTCTAAAACATGTACCATGTTTGAGACACTGCTAAGTACTAGTAATATACACATATTTACACACTCATATATGAATGTGTATACATATACATGCACATATACATGATATATATATATATATATATATATATACATACACACACATATACCCTTCTCTCAAAGAATTTATATTCTTAGGGAGCAATATTGTGGTCTGGGAAATATTAGAGATGGTAATTACAATAATAGGGCAATCAATTTCTTCTCTGGTCTTTCACAAACTCTAAATTATATATTTATATTTTTGTTATTATATTTATTGAGAATACTATTATATATCAAACTGTACTGGTTCAGTCTGGATGAAGGACTTACAATTTATTTGTACTAATATACCTCCAAAGTTTCCCTTTGAAACTTTGAAGCCAAAAGAGGCTAGCAGACAAAAAGTATTTCATGGAATGTCTTGCTTATCTTCTCAATAAATTACCAATACAGATCTACTTGAAAAAATGGGGTATACATATATGTATAAATGTTAATGTATGTATCTTTATTTCCCAAACCCACAAAACTAAAACACAGAGAGATTAGCTCGGATTAATTCTAGTCTAATTCAAAAGGGCAGTTCTCTAAAAACAATTTCTCTAAATTGTTATTATATGTCCCCCAAAATAGTTTACAGATTTAGCTTTAGAATTAAATTATCAGTGTGGATTTGCTTGGATTAATTCTAGTCTAATTCAAAAGGGCAGTTCTTTAAAAATAATTTCTCCAAATAGGGAATCTAGCCCCTAAATATATAATCCTGGAAATTTATCAAACTTGTGCACCCAGCTAGATTCACAGATTTAGGTTTAGAAGGAATCTTAGAAGTCATGGTGTTCAAATCCTTCATTATATAGACAAGGAAACTGAGTTATAGAGATGAAGTGACTTTCCCAAGCTTGATATATAAGTATTAGATGGAAGAGTCAATATTCAAACCTATATTCTCCAAAGTGAATCCAGACTCAAACAATAGCTGTATCTCAAGTCTCTCCCTTTTCCAGTCTATCCTATACATGTGTCAGAATGATTAGTTGATTCATCTTTATCCTAAATTCTAAGACAGAGAGAGACCAATTTCTTCCCTACCTCTAAGATTCTCCAACTTCATCTAAACAACCAATTTATTATTGTTAGTATCAATCCTACCTTGTGTAAAATTATGACTATTAACAGAGAAGGATAGTGGGGAAAAAAATACATCTGCTTAACCCAATATAACATGAGACAAGTCAGTTCACTACCCTGGCTTTCAATTTTCTCATCTGTTAAATGAGTGGTTTGAATTACATGGACTCTGAAGTCCCTTCTTGTTCTAGATCTATGATTGTAGAACTCTTTAGGTTCCTTCCTACACTAAAATACCATATCTACATTTTGCAATCTCTACTTGTCTCAATGAATATAAGGATGAAAAAAATTAAAACTTTTAATTAAGAAGAAACAGACTAGGATCCTTTTTTTAGGATCTTGCTTCTTGCTTTCTTGCTTCTCCAGAAGCAGAATAATAATAATAATAATAATAAAAACTGGATGTATTTGTTAGCATGAAATCTCCCGTCTCTCTCTTCCAAAGCACAAAGGTTTTCTCTGACTGACTTTCCCTATTTATACAGCATTCCCCTCCCCTTTTTTGACTAAGCCTTCTCAATTTCCCTCCTCTCTCCAAGTCAACCTTCTTTAAAAAAAGAAACAGTGCTGGAGTTCCCTTTACAGATTAAACTGACTATATTCCTTTCTGTGGAACATATCATCTAAACAGAATTTAGCAAGGCTTATAGAGAATTAAAAATTTTCCATCACAGATTTTGTATAGTTTATATTGATTTAATTAAGCCAGTTCAACAAGGAGGATGATTAAATAGTTAAGATATTTAAAATAATGATTTCGTTCTGACAAGATATTATCCTTGGGTTTTTTTTTTTTTTTTTTTTTTTTTTTTTTTTTTTTTTTTAGGTTGAAACAATAAATAACACAGCCAAGAACGTTTTCCTCACTTTAATGAAACTTTATGAGAACTGCCTACAATACATTCAGAGAGAAATATATTCATGGAGTTTTCGTTCATTTAAAATGCTCAAAAGAGGTCAGCACTTTTATGTGTGCCTACTTCTTTATGCTTAATGACAATCATTAGCCACATTATTTATTAGACTAGATGATAAATAAACTATAGAAAGGTCTTCAAAAAAGGCTTCCTCAATCAATAACAAGATATATTTTTTGAGGAAGACCTTAGGTAGAAATCAAGGGGGTAGTGGATGGGTGGATAAATGTTATTTAAAGTAGTTCCTTATGTACCTTGAAGAGACAATGTGTTCTATGGTGAATTTGTGAAGAAATACAGAAAGCTGAGAATAGTCTCTATTTCAGTATACCAAAGTCAATAAAGATTTTTTTCTTCCATTTGTTGCCTTGGTCTATATCTTTACCTCATAGTTTGTCTCTTTTTGTGTTTTTCTCACACACATCTCAGATTACCTACACACCTGCAGTTTATTTCTTGTGAGAGGAAGCCCCTCTTCTCCCCCTTCATATCCAGGTGCAAGTCTGGGCCGTACAAGGATAAGCATAAATAATAGAGAAGTGTTTAGAGGATTCAAAAAGTGTTTAGTGTTTTAATTTCTGCTTTAACGAAAGAACTGCTAGCTATGATGGAAATTAATGTTTACCAGAAGAAAAGGTAAAAGACATTTAGTGAATATCTCTTTACTCTCTAAGCTATCAGGAAGAATGAAGTTAAGCAAATGAATAAATAAAGCATTTATGACCTTGTCATATCCTACTCTAATGAAGCTCCCATTTTAAAAGGAGAAACAACTCATGGACAATTTCTGCTACTATCAGATGGGAAGGTCTCAGTTCTTAAGGTTTGATAAACAAGCATATGATAACCTCTTACTGAATGTCATTTCCATGGATAAAATCACATCAATTTTTGATGTTAAATCATTTGAAAAATTCAAGAACTGGAAAAAAAAAAGATTTCTGAGTCTTTAATAGATGTTGCTAAAGCTATTGCAGGAACAGTTGAAGGCTGCATCTCCTCAGGAATTATGGTATTACCAAGGTAATGACTGCAGATTCTGGGCTAGAAGATTTGGGGTCCAAGGTCCTGAGTCATCTCTCTCAGGGTGTAAGGGGAGATGATATCAAAGTTGGAGGAATTTGACTTGCCAGGTCCATGCTACTTCCTGTCTTTCCTTCATGAATTACATGTCCTGTAAGTGGTAGTTGATTGGTATTTGGGATGTCTTTATTTACAGAAGCCTTCTCCCAGGAGGATGACAATAAGTTGGAATCAGGTGTAGTGGGCTAAGGTGTGCTGTGAATCCTAGAGTTCTTGGCATCTATAAATCTATTTGTTGTTGTTAGTATTGGTAAGAAAGGTAAGTTCCCTTCTTCACTATAATTTCTCTGCCTACATGATGGCTGAGGGGCCTGGGCAGGAAATGGGTCTGGTGGTTTAAGGAACATTACTATTTCCAAGGTTCTTGGGTTTAGGATCTCAGTTGCTCTTTCAGGGTCCAAGGGGAGATGTGTTAAAATGGTATGATAGTGACTTGATATTCCTGGAATCCATTACCTTTTATCTCCGCCTCAGGGTACTAATTCAGCCTACACAGTTTGAAAAAAGTTTCAGTCTAAAAACAAGGCAAAGGTATTTGAAGTTGAAGAATAGAATCCTGAGCTGAGTCAAGAGAATAGATTATGAAAATATCTTATGCAGAGAACAAAGGGCAAAAAAAATGTATCTAGAATTCTTAGAGCTAAGTTATAACTAGAAACTCTTCCTGAAAAAAAAAAGAGGAACTCTACTCTCCAAAGGAATTCCTTGGTTTTCAGGCAATGATGATGTACCTTCTGGATTCACGAAGAGGATGGAATCTATCCAATAAAGGTCAGAGGAAAAGAGGATAGAAATAAAGAGTAGGAATTGGTGACTTGGCTGATGGCACTATTGGACAATCTGATAACAATGAAGTTCTGTCATATTGTTATCTTTCATATCCATGATATGAAAGAGAACCTTTCGGGACATGTATAAGAATTAGGGGAGTCTGATCAATCTGAGGAGTTCTCCAATTACCCTGAAGTGATCAGGGGCCATAGTTCACATAGTTTACCTAGATTTTACTGGAGCATTTGACTGTGTCATATGACTCTTGTGGAAAAGATTAGAGCTAGATGATAGGACAGTTGGGGGATTCAGAACTGGTTGAAGCAATGTGACCATCACTATTGATCAATGTCATCTTGGAAGGGTGTCTCCAGTGGAGTACTCTAGGGATTTGTGCTTGCCCAGTGGTATTTAACATTTGTATAAATGACACGGATGAAATTGTAATTGATATACTAATGAAATTCAAAGATAATTTAAAGTAAAGGTAGGAGGAATATGTAATATCAGAGGTAGGTAAGTTTTATTCCCAAATTCTTTAACATGACAAATGCGTATATGCTATTTCTCACTCAAAAACCAAACTTATTTCCTAATTTAGAAAATATAGATATAATTATTTGAGATTCTGAACTTAATCTTCATTAGCATAAGATGAAATTTTATTTATTTTTTCATTTTTCCAACAAAACTTTTGTATATGAAACTCCCTTTTACTTGGAAATCCAAAGAAAGATTTGAAATTAAACTAGAATTATGAGGAAAGTAGAATATAGAAAGAGAAAATGATATATACTCCTGAATACAGAATAAAATTAATAGCTACTTATATCATGAGAACTAAATTGTACTGTACTATTTTAACACTGGGACTCGATTTGAAATACTTTAATTTAGGCTTCCTGATAAAAAGCCTATTTTTGACTTCTTAAAATGAACTATAATTAATTTTACTATAGGCTTCACTAGTGATAGTGCTAAGAGCTGATTATACTTTATAATGATACAAGATAGGGCAATTTAAAACAATGTTTTATTATATCTAGAGAGGAATCATTGCATGGACTGCATTCAGAACATATATTCCCCTGAGAATGAGGGCTATGACTTTTTGGTCAAATCTCATGTCAGCATTTGATGAATCTCTTTCTGTTAAAAATGGTCTCATAACTCATATTGTTTACAATTATTCCCAAATGTAATATGAGCCTCAGTTATTTTTATTTGAAATCTGAAAATCTATGCAATATTCATGGCCCATATATATACATAAGGGTGAGGACTATTCTTGCCATTATCTGTGGATTAATTCAAATTTGATAGAATTATCTCTCTCTGGAGATAGATTATGGAAGATTTTTAAGAGAACAGATTTCCATACTGACTTTGAACTTAATCAGCTATTTCATAATTATTTGAAGACTGCTACTCAGAATCCCATAGCTTTTTATTATTCACAACAGTAAGAAAAAAAACTATATGAAACTATTTTAATTTTAGAAAATAGCAAAAGGTTTCTGAGATTACCTTTCATGTTAATATTTCTGAGCTATTTTATTTTGATTTTATCATTAAAAATAAAATTTCAAACAGTTTTAAAATATCACTTTGATTCTAGACTTTAAAATATATGTGAAATTAGTTAGGAAGTATATGTAATTTTTCTTTTAATTTAAATCATTTTATTTAAAGGTGCATTTATTTAAGTAAATTCTGTGCATATATAATTAGATATTTGCAGCATCTTTCCCAGACATATTGGTGAAGTAACTTAATATCCTGCCCAACTAGGTGAATAACAAAATCATTTTTCATTCTCAAACCCATCCCAACCTCACCAGTTTAAATTCCTCTCTCTAACTCTGTCTCTCTTTCTCTGTCCCTTTCAGTTTTTTTTTTTCTTTCTTTGTTTTAGAGATTTTTCCCTAAGGGGATTCTGTAACTTTCTAGAAATGGGTATAATTGTCTCATAGAGTTTTGCGAGGTTATATAAGATAACATATGCAATGTGATGTGCAAATTTAAAAAATCAATCAAAATATTCAGTATTGGTATTGGTGGATTTGTATCATGGATCTGGGATTAATAGTATTTAGAGAGTCTTACCATCTATAAGGACCATATTTTTTCAGTCTGTTCAGAATATACTATATGACTCTGATAACCAATTTATATGAACATAGGTGTCCCGATTATATACCTTCCTTAATGTAGATAAGAAATGATTATTGAAGAAAGTTCTTTCTATCATCTTATTTGCCATAGAATCTAGTATAGATAGGTATGTTGTAAAAGAGAAATCCTAATTGGGTTGAACTAAATAAACTTCAAGGTCCTTCCCATTTCTAAAATTTAATAATTCTATAATATTTATATAGATGATAGTTTTAGGATAGCTACAAAGTTTGAATTTTGAATTATTGAATAAAATGATTGTTTAGAAAACAATAAAATACACACATTTCAGGACCTTATGGTTTTTTATCTATGTCACTTGGGTGACCAAAAGATTTAATCTTAAGTGATAGTTTTTCCCTTCAGAATATCACTCTCCTGAAGAGTCACAAAGGACTAAAGAAAAATATAGGGTCTGTGTGAGGCTTTGTTCTATGGTATTTGTTTTCAAAGAGGAAAAAATAAATGCAAAAGTAGAAGGCAGAACCTTCTATTTCTCATTTATGCTCACCAGGAGAATATATACTCGTGGAAGTAGGATGATATGATATGATATGATATGATAAACTTCATGGAATTGTCATCACTAAAACATTTGTTTTACTCAGTTGTTGGGGCCAGCCTGATCATTAAAGAGCAATTAAAAAGAGGAAGAAAATGTCAGAACAACTGAGGAATAGAATGGATAAAGAGAGAAAAAATCGAGGAGTAGTACTGGACCACTGAATTTATGTACCGCTATTGTTTCATTCCCTTTCTTTTTTCAACTTGTGTTTCTTTTCTTTGTAAAGACAGGAATGAGAGGCAGAACAACTATGTTAAAAATTACTAGAGGATATGATGGAGAGGCAAAGAATTAATAATTATAACTATGAATGTGAATGAATGAGCTCATTCATAAAACTGAACATAGTAGTAGAATCAAATGTAAGATAAATTCCAATAATCTATCACTTACTAGAATAAAAACGAAGACTAACAGAAGGTAAAAATGGAAGGAAGTCTGAAGTAAACTGTATTACGCATTAGTGAATTTTTCAAAATCATTTAAAAATGAACTAAAAGATAATTAAAAGACTAAAAAACAATTCACAGTATGATTGAAGTACTACAAATAAGGAAACAATGTCCATATCATATATTTGTATATATATACATAGAATATATATACACATATATGTGTATGAATAAGTTCCATGTACATAAAGGAAAAGTAAGTTGAACTTCATATGTAAACAGACAGAACAGGTTTAATAGTTGGAAAACTCGGTGACTCATTCTTAGAACTAAACATATCTAACAAAAAAGATAAGCATGCATGTAAGGAAATAAATAACATAGATGAGATTGATATGGTAAACTTCTAGCTATTAATGAATGGAATTGAATATATGAACTCTGCAAGGCATTTCTACAAAAAAAAGAAAATATGCAAGAATGCTTTTTTAAACAGTATCAATAAAATCAGAAATAATAAACACATACTTCCATGACAAAAGGAAAACTTAAGGGATATTTAAAGAAAATATTAAAATGTAAATGAAATCTAAAGTCCTGAAGAAGATATGGAACAAAGTATCAATTATGAAAAACAAATAATTATATCTATGATAAAGTCTAATGTCAAAAAAGATCTAAGGAATTACACATTTTTTTTTCAGACCTTTGTCAATGATATCTTCCATATTCATATAGACCATTTGCATTAAAATAATATATATGAGAAACAATAGGCCTAGATATTTATAGCTATTGATATCTACCCAGTAATTTGAGGATGTGTGATAAGAGGTAATGATATAGAAAATATTAATTCTTGGAATTGCCTCTAGATTTTTTGAAATCATATCCTCAATTGCCTTTAAAATTATGTTTCCTTAAATTTCTGGGGGTGGAACCAAATGGTAGAGGAAAAGAAATTCTAAAATCCAGTCCTTTTTATATTCCCTTTCAGTTACAAAAGAGCAAGGGCCTTGAGAAGCATTATCACTTGTAGTGCTAAGGGAACAGAGGTCCTGAGAAATAATATTGTTTATTTCAAGGAAGTATCATTTGAGATTGCAAGAATTCAAATGTCCTTTCAAAAGCAGCAGAGCCCAGAACAGTAGAGCAGTGACTACATTATCCATTTTGGAAATACTGAAAACCAGCACTCCCTCCAGGACTGTCTCTGAAAAGAGTAGTGTAAAAAATCCTGAAGCTTAGGATTGTGCCCCATTTTACCCCCAACCATATGAACAGAGACAATTTTTAAAATAAAATTCAAAGTCAACAAATAGGTTGGAATAATGAGCAGACAAAAAATAGAATCTGACTATAATAAACTGCTATAATGACATGGAAGATCAAGAGAAACTCAGAAGACAATGATATTGAAACAGCTACAAAAACTTTAAGGGAAAAACAATGTGAATGGACACAAGCTATATACAAATTCCTGAACAGATAAAAATGATTTTCAAAATCAAATAAGAGTGCTAGAGGAAAGTATGGATAAAAATATGAGAACAAGGAAGAAAATTAAGAACAAAAAATGGACAGCTTGGCAAAAGAGGCACAAAAATATTAAAGAAAGTAATATTAAAAAAAAAAAAAAAAACAGACTTGGCCAAATGATAAAAGAGGTACAAAAATCAACAAATAGAAGCAACTTTCTCTTTCCTTCCTCTCTCACTTCTTCCTTCCTTCTTTCTTCTGTTTTCTTTCTTATTTTATCTCATCTTTCTCAGACTGGAAGTGCAGGGACAACTCATGTATCTGATATCATTTCTGATCTGCATGAGAGCTGTGACCTGATTTGTTTCCCATTATTTGTTCTTCCTTAGGTAATCTGCTTCCTCCCTCCTACAGCCCCCTCCTTAAGTTCAAGATGTTAATGCAAAAATGAGTGAGAACACACCTTATAGTAGTTTAGAATCCAACCTCAAGGGCTCTGCCAACTTTAGCATTGCTGGAAGCAAGGATTACATGCATACTATCATCACCCTGACCTGAATTTTTCAGTCATAGAAACTCATGGAGACTGTTTCCTAAGGCATGAAAAGATATTTAAAGTAATGAGAATCTTCTCTGGTAGAGGGAACACCTGTACATGAAAGAAAAAAATTGTGAAGCAATGGGGCACATGAAAGGCACTGGGAATACAAAGAAAAAAATCCAGTAAAATGAGAAAACTTCTGTTTTCCAATCTCCTGTTCTTTCTTACTCTTTCCATTAATTGGTATTTCAACTCTAGTCCTTCTCCTTATGGAAATGCTTTGAGATCCTTAAAATATGATTTAAATATACTATGATAAGTGGGAAAATGTAGCAACATTTTATAAATAGGTTATGAGTCCAAAACAAATGCTATAAAAGAAGCTAGAAGATCTCTCCCAAGACTAATTATTGCTAAATATAAAACTATAGGCAGCCAGGTGGTACAATGGACAGTTTGGAATTGAAGTCAGGAAGACCAAGTTCAAATCTAAGCTTAGACATTTACTAAGCTTAGACATTTTGACTCACAGAAAGTTATTCTTTGTCCCGGTTTCCTGATTTGTAAAATGGAGACAATAATAGCCAATACCTTCCAAAGGTGTTATGTGGTGAAATAAAAAAAAAATATCCGTGAGTTTCTTATCATAAATTTCTATATAAATATTAGTTATTATTGTAATCACTATCATCATTTATGACATTTGTCAAAGAGGCTATAAATTATGTCACGGATACTTGCTGTGACCAAATAACCTAATTAAGAGAACTACCTACTTGTGAGGTAAATAATGTGTTTTTATCCTCATTTGATAGCTTTTTAAAAAAATTATTATTATCATGTGGTAGGACATTATTTTAGTCTTTCAGAAAATATATTTTAAAATCAAATAATGTATTTAGTTCATATGCCCTGTAGCATAGTAACAGAGAGGAATAAGATTTGCTTGGGGAATAAAATTATTAAAATATGCATGAACATGACTGCCTGTTGGGAGGAACCATTTTGTGAAGTTCATTGGAAATCTTTACCCTTTTCCTAGAAGACTGTCAGCAAAGCCTTCTTCTAGTATTTGACTTTTCCCATGGCCTCAAAAAAGAACACAAGTGACTATAATTCAGAGTATTGGTGAGATATAGGAGAGAGGAAGCCTAAGTGCTCCACCTAGAGTTCAAAGGAGCCAAGTGAGGGAGAAGTCAGGAGGAATAATTTACTAGAGACAATGAGAGCTCTCTTCAGTGATGTACTTCCCAGTCTGAAACAGATGGATCAGGGAGACACCCAAGGTTTGCACTGCTTGCAAACTGAGAAATTGCCTCTCGTTGAGTTCTCCCCCTCAGCTTCATCAACCTAATCAAAATACTGAAGTAATTCAGTGAATCTCCAGGATGGATTAGAGTAATTATGAATGTCACCTGGAAAATGTTGGAATAATGAGTTTGCCATCAGCAGCTTAATCATTCTTTAGCAAAAGATTTTTGAGGCAATGGTTTTTACCTTCTCAATTTGTGCTTCTCCTATTAATTTAAGGTATGATTATTGCCCTTCTCTCCTTCTTAATGGTTTACAAATTGCCCGGTTTTTAGCAACCACATTAGGAAATACATAGTAAAGTATTATTACCTCTATTTGGCAAATGGGAAAATTTGGGCTCAGAAAAGTTACATTTCTTGCCCAAGATCACAATGATTACTATTGCTATAGCTTGGACTCTAAACTCATATCTCCTGACTCCTAATTCAATATTCCTTCCACTCTATGGAATTGTTAGTGTCCTGGGGACATCAAATATTACATATGTCTTGTGTGTTTCCCAATAACTATTGGAAAGGGCCCCTTATTTTTTTTCCCTACTGTCTTCTATAGCTTCCTCTTTCCATTGCCAAATATATTCACAGTAAAGTCTATCCTCAACTTTTTAAGGATTTTCTATATGAATTTAATGTTTGGATTAAAGTTCTGTCATATTTATAATACTGCATGAGTCACTTCATCTCTGACTCTTAGTATTTGAGTTTCAGGGTTTAATGGGTTAACAAGAAATGGGTTTAAGAGAAAGAAAGAAAACAAGCATTTATTATATGTCTACTACATACCAGGCATTATACTTTACTAATATTATCTCATTTGACCCTCATTACAATCCAGGGATATATGTGCTATTATAACCTCCATTTTACAGTTGAGGAAACTAAGGCAGGCAAGTGAAATATCTTGCTCATACAAGTAGTGTCCAAGCTGTTTTTAAAGTTAGGTTTTCCTAACTTTAGCATTAAAGCTGAATCTGCTATGGCATCTGTGTAGGGGCCTCTAATACTACTTAGAATACCTACTATCAGTAGATTTTCCTGAGGATGAAATGAAATAAAGCATATGAAAGAATTTTATAAATACTAAAGCATTGTGTAATGTTACTTACTATTGTTTCCATTTTATTTTCTTATTTTCTTCTCATCTTTTTAACATTTTACTGTTATTAAAAATTAACTAGAAAATTAGAAAAGAGGAAGGGATTGAACCTGTGTGTTAGGTATTCTTTGTTGATTGAAGTTTGACTAGGTATAAGTTAACACCTATCAAATAAAAGTGGTTATTTTCCTTTATTTCTGTGCTTGAGAATGATCATTAGTATAATTTTCTATGTCCCCATTCTTTCCTAACTACACAAATATCCTAAATAAAATGAGATAATATTGTTAAAACACTTGATAGTGCCTTTCCCATAGTAGCCCATTAAATGCTCGTTTTATATTTCCACTGCTTACTACAAAGAAAATTACCATTTTATCCATACTCGACCCATTTCATCCAAATTCCAATCCTCTTTCAAGATCCTCATTGATTTCCAGACATTTCCAAGATCCCTCTGGTTTAGCAGTGGCCCTAGTACTCTTCTCATAAAGATACCAGTTGGTTTTTCTTTTCAATTCCAAAGATAGTTGATAATAATCATAATAATCATAGAGTATAGTTGCAACCAGAAACAAACAGATTGTTCAGACCTTTAAATATCAGAGTCACTGCCAGCAATGGGTAGTTAACAATGGTGAGGGATAGACATTTTTTTAGAATGCTGCTGAAGAGTCAATATCTGTCATAGGCCATGGGGTAGCCTAGAGATTTATATCAGAATTGATGCTGTTACCTTTTTCCTGCTCATCCAGTATTGGATTTTTTAAAACAAAAACAAAATTGGTTGAGCTTTTAAGGAGGTTTTTAAAAAATTATAAGATTCTGTCCTAATCCCATCATTATTCCTCCCAAATAAAATGTCTAAGAATTATATTTCATCTCTATACACGATCTGGGAAGTTTAGTCGATTTGGAATCCTAGAAGGGCATAGTGAGTGCCATGTTTCATCAACATGAATAATTAACTACAGAAGGACATGCAATATTCATAGCTAGAAATCATTATACCAAGTAGGCAGCAAAAAAGAGGAAAGCCTAAAATACAAAATAATATTAATGATTTAGTCACCCATCTGCTTATAGTTTATACATGTATTGATTTAACATATAAATAGTATAGGTATATATAGATATATATACATATATATATAATGATACATGAACATATGCACCTTTATGCATATTTATGAAACATAGTCCTTATAGTCTGAATACCAGTTCTGGCTTTCTCAGGCTATCTAGCACCCCTTGGCCATACTCAGGATTTGTCTAACACAGTAGATTGTGTTACTTGGATTGATTGTTTTCTGGTGGGGGATGTGTGTGGCAGTGCTTGGGTTGGGGTGGGTTGTGCTTTATAGCTTTATTTTAAACCTGTTCCAATAATGAAGCAACTGTTATTTTGGGAGCAGGAGCAGTTGTTCAATTTAGTTACACCACCTGGGAATGATTTATATTATTGGAGTTTTTCAATTTTGCAGGAAGGAATTATGGTGATGGGTTCTAGAAAACCCATTAAATAAATAAATATTTCCCCAGCAGATGTTACTCTTGCAGCACCCTCCCCTCACCTCCTCCAGCCAATACCCACTTGCAAGCTTAGGTGTTTGCCTCTAATGGCATTAATTAATGTCACAGGGCTTTGTTGATGATAGTGGGTAAAGTTAAAACCAATAGCTATTTACACAATACAGATGAAGCCAGAAATGGGTCAGAAGAACAATACTTTTTAGAGACCATTTGTCTTGTCAGAAACCTATCATATATTCCCAGATGCTCTTATTTTCTGAGAGGGAAAAGTGGGATTTTCAGTGTCTCACAGGCTGTCTCATAGGTGATTCTGAGAGTTCACCCCTTCAGAACGCCAAAGATGGATTGCTTTCAAAACCAGGAGCCTTATTAGGATTTCTAGAGCAATGGAGAATGACTATAAGGCTAAACTAAATTTACTGAGTGTAGATTTGGAGTGCTGGTCAAAAGTCTTGTGCCCAGGATTAGATGGATTCCAGGGCAACCTTTAAAAGGTTCTATCATTCCCCTTGTATTTTCAAGAACAATATCATACAAATAAGCTGATTTGGGGAAAGTTTATCATCTCCTAATCCTCTGACATTATCCCTGCTGTCCTTCTCAAACTAGATGATTAAAATATAATCAAGGCAAAGAAAATGAATCTACTCCATCATATATAGAGACAGAAATGTATTTTAATAAGACAAAATAATATAGTTTAAAGCAATGTTGTCCCAAGATGCCAATAAAAAGTTTTAGTCATTATAAATAAAATTTTCCTTCTTCATTATGATTAAAAATTTGTGGTGCTTAGTGATTAAATATAAGGTCTATATATTTATATATATATGATATGTGGTTAGCAATGTGGAACAGCTGATAAAGTGCCGGGAGTTCAAACGTGACCTTAGACGCTGACTTGAACAAATTACTCAACCTTGTTTTCCTCAGTTTCCTCATCTGTAAAATGACCTGGAAAAAAATTAGCAAACCATTAACATTCATTTTCTTTGTCAAGAAAACCCAAATGGAGTCCTAAAGAGTCAGAAAGGTCTAAAACAACTGAACAAAAAAATGTGATATGTAAACTTATATTATGAATGTGTATGCATGTATATACACAGATACAGACACAGATATTTATGAATATGGGTACATACCAAGCTTTTTAAATTTTTTTTCAAACTCTTCATATATCCCCATAGAATCCAAAGTGATGGATTTTTAAAGTAAGGAAATTCCCAGCATCAGTGTAGATCAGCAACTGCTCTATGACAGAAAGTCTAAGAGTTGTCTAAGCATATTCAGGAGTTAAGTACACTAAGTTAACATAACTCAATATGTATGAAAAATAGGACTTGAACTCATCTTGTCTGAGAAACTGGTCTTTGATCTCCCATGCTTCACTTTTTAGAAAAGCCTTATTGTGTTTATAAACTTGAACTAGGTAAGATCCCTATTCTACAGGAGTTTATGAAGCAATGCAAAGATAATTTTATACTATTGTAGATTTAGAGCTGGCAGTGACCACAAAGGTTATCCAGTCTACCTCTCTCATTTTACAGATGGAAAGACTGAAACTTTACAAGACTGAGAGACTTGCTCGGTTACAGTTTATTATTGGCACAATTTTAAAACTCAGATCTTCTGAGTTCTAATTCTCCCCTCTTTCCATTTGTTTCAAATAGTACAGTGGTTCGGATTCTATCACTATGCACAAAACACCCCTAGGAAAAATCGGAATATTTTGTTTGCCTGTTGGCTTCTTTTTAATGCCTTGTACTGCATATGTAATAGAGAATATCTTATATATCTAACATATAGATGTATATGTGTGTGTATACACATGAAATTTCCTAGACAACTAAAACTAAAGTTGTTTATTAGGTCATTTTTCAATCCCATTCAACTCTTTGTGACCTCATTTAGGGTTTTCTTTGCAAAGATACTAAAGTGGTTTATCATTTCCTTCTCCAGCTCATTTTATAAGTGAGAAACTAATGCAAATGTGGTTTAGTGACTTGCCTAGAGTCACACAGCTAGAAAATGTCTAAGGTTATATTAGAATTCAGGAAGATGAATCTTCCTGAAAATAGGGTTAGGATGCTATCCACTGTGTCATCTAGCTCTCTCATTTTAGTGATGATCGTTAATCATTATACTTTATTGTGAAAAAATCATTTTTTAATGTTTCCTCACCACCAGGCTATCAGATGTTACTTTTCCTGTATGCTAATTTTTATGGCATTTTTCTTTCTAATTTGATGCTTTTAATCAGCTTTGAGCCTACACTCAGCAAAAACATAGTTGAAGCCCTGTTAGAACTGTATGTAAATGAAGAGTTAATGAGTTCTGAATTATAGCCTGAGGACATTTCCAACAGAATCAATAATAACAATGACTCACAATTGTATATGGTTTTCTCCTTTATAGATCTCATATCTGTTACCTTATATTCTACCCTGACAATAAACCTGTAAGTAGAACATAAAGACAGACGAGGACATTGAGAGCCAGAAAGACTAACATTACAGTTACATCCTAGCATAATTTTAGAATGGGCTTTCTGACATTTATGTCAATATGATTCAGAGAACCTTTTTGCTTAATTCCTGATTTTAAGTGGCTAGTGTTATTGAGAGGCTGGCTCCTGAACAAAAAGGTTTTAAATGGTTTGGGGGCATTTTTAGAGATTTTTTACATTCCTCAATGTAAAACAAAATAAAACCAGGCAATGTTTATTTGGAAAAGATGATTGCCATTGAGAGGAAGGATATACAATATAGAGTCTAAGTTGAAGAGGGATTCTCTATGGATAGTAAAGTAATTCAAATATTTCCCTTTGAAGTTGGCATTGTACAATTTGTGTCAAGTCCCAGAACATTGCAGATTTATACCAGTCAAAAGAATTTAGCTTCATAACACATACAGGGAAGATCAAGTGGACAAAGAGTATCCATTACCAACATTAGGACATAAAGTTTATATGGACAGACTATAGAATCTGCCCATCAGTGTAGATATTGATGTCTATATCTAGACATTGTATTTGTATGTATGTCTCTGTGTATGTATATATATATATATGTGTGTGTGTGTGTGTGTGTGTGTGTGTATACATATATTTCTTTATATATATATACATGCACAGTGTATTTCATATGTGTATACATGAATGTGTAAATATCATAATTGCTTTGATATTTCTGCCTCATCTACATTTGAAATAAAGGCTTACAAAAGGTATGGCCTTGACTGAAAGAATTATATTATCAGTTTTATTATATTAGCTCAGCCTTGTCATGAACAATTGATATTTTTTCAGTTGTTTAGATCTGACTTTCTTTATGGGACTCTGGGACTTGATTGATGAGAGAGAAGGAAGGGCAAGGAGAAGAGAAAGGAAAGATGAAGGAGAGATGAGTGAGAAAAAGAGGGAGATGATAGAGGGAGAGGGAAGAAAAAAAAGTAGAAGAATGAAAGAAAGCTTATTGCAAAAAATGATTTCATGGATTATTTAAAATTTTGTTTGGGGGTTTTAAAGCTAAATAATGGGAAAAACTTTGCATTTTACTAATGTATGAAAATATATTAGAACATTATCTTTGCTTTAGAATTTGGGTAGAAAATTAATATATAAGCCAGCCAATAGCAGATAAAGAAAGTATGACCATTTAACTTTGGTTACATACATATATACATACCTTTTAAAAAGAAAAATCCAACAATTCAACATATTCTTGGTATCCATGATACCTGTTATAGCCTATCTAAGATGTGAAAAGAATAATGTTGATAACTGGTAGAGCCATTCCTGCCTTTGTATAAGCACAGTAATACTTATAAAAGATTTAGCTACTACCACATTAAAAAGTGAAAGATTTAAAATGTCATATTCCAAAAGACAAAAGAGATGGGATTATAAGCAACAATGATCTACCCAGGAAAATGGAGTGTTATCATTCAAAGGGACAAATAGATATTTAATGTAATACAGAACATTCAAGCATCCCTGATGAAAAGATAAATAGAAATTTTGATTTTCAAATATAAGATTTAATAAAAACATAAAAAGTTAAACACGAAAGAGAAATGATAAGGTACTCAATAAGGTTAAACTGTTTACCTTTCTATATAAGGAGTTGGAATATATATCTTCAAAGAACTTAATTATTATTAGGGCAGTTAGAAGGATCCTACATTAAAAAAAAAATTTTTTTTTTCCAAGAATGAATTGTTTGTTGGGATGATGTGGAAAAAAACTGATTGGTGAGAAAGAGGGATGTCCTGGAGAAAGGGAGAATGAAGAGGAAGAATGGACAAAATTATCTCACATAAAAGATCCCCACAAGAAAAGGCTTTTACAATGGAGGAGAACATGCATAGAGGGTAGTACTTGAACCTCACTCACATCAAAATGGATAAAAACTGGAGTACACACACACACACACACACACACACTCAATCTGTAGTATTCAAATCTATCTTTCCAAATACTGAAGTAGAAGGGGAAGAGACAAGAGAAAGGGACGAAGTGATAGAAAGAAGGGGCAAAAAAAGATAATACCTAGAAGCAAAACACTAGAGAGGAGGGAAAGGATAAAAAGACAGAGAATGATAAGTAGTAAAAAATAGGATGGAGGGAAATGTAGTTAGTAGTCATAAGTATGAATGTAAATGGGATGAACTCACCAATAAAATGGAAGCAGAAAGGATTAGAAACTAGAATATAAGAATATATTGTTTACAAGAAACATGCTTGAAACAGACAGATGCTTACAACATGAAAATAAAAGACTATAACAGATTGTTATGGAATATTATTGTTCTATAAGAAATGATCAGTAAGATGATTTCAGAAAAGCATGGAGGGTGAGTAAAGTTAGTATAATCAAGAGAACATTGTACACAACAACAAGATTATGCAATGATCAACTGTGATGGATTTGGCTGTTTTCAACAACGTAGTGATTCAGGTCAGTTTCAATAGATTTGATTGAGAGAGTCAACTGCATCCAGAAAGAAGACTGTCCAAACTGAATGGATCATAACATGGGTTTTTCACTTTTTTGTTGTTTGTTTTCTCATCATTTTCCTTTTCTATCATATTTTTCTTGTGCAGCATGATAAATGTGGAAATATGTATAAAAGAATTAGACATGTTTAATATATATATTAAATTACTTGCTATCAAGGGGAGGATGTGGGGGGGAATGAGGGAGAAAAATTTGAAACATAAGATGTTGCAAGTGTGAATGTTGAAAAACTGTCTTTGCACGTATTTTGAAAATAAAAAAGCTATTATTTTTAGAAAATAGAATTGGACAAGTGGAATCTAATGACTCCATGAGTCATCACGAAACAATCCAAAAAAATACAAAATGTGAAAAAAGTCAAAAATGTGAGATATCCTATTAGAAAATGACTGACTTAAAAATATTGAAGAGATATAATTTAATAATTATTAGGCTACCTGGAAGCCACAATTTAAAAAAAATCAAATAACAGTTTCTGCTAGTGGGGGACTTCAGGTTTCACATTTCAGATCTTGATAATAAAAAATAAATAAGAAAATAGTCAAGGAGAGGAATAGAATCTTAGAAAAGTCAGATGTAATAGACTTTTTTTTTTTTCCTGAGGCAATTGAGATTAAGTAACTTGCCCAGGATAATACAGCTAAGGAGTATTAAATTTTCGAGGTCACATTTGAACTCATGTCCTCCTGACTTCAGGGCTGGTGCTCTACCCACCTCTAGTTGCCCCCAGATGTAATAGACTCTTGTAGAAAATCGAATGGAAATAGAAAGAACTACACTTATTCTCATATGTACATCTCAGCTTCAAAAAAATTGATTAAATATTAGAGTAACCAAATTGAGAAAACAAATATTAAACACAATCTTCTCAGGCCATAATGCAATACAAAATTATATTACAAAGGACCATGGCAGCCTGTATTTACAATTAATTAGAAACAAAATAATCTAATACTAAAGAATTAATGAGTCATAGAACAAATCATAGAAACCATCATAATGCATTAAAGAGAATGACAACAATGAGACAACATATCAAAATAGTTGGGATACAGCCAAAAGAATACTTAGGGGAAATTTTCTATCTTTAGATATGAACATCAATAAAAGTACACATAGTATACATAATAAAAGAGACAAAGACTAGGTCAATAAATTCTAGGAGCAACTAAAATAAAAAAATAGAAAAAGAAAAAAATTAAAATCCCTAATTAATCACAATATTAATTCCTAAAAATCAAAGGAGAGAAAGATCAAATTCAAAGAAAGGAATGAAAATAAATAATATAAAACTAGGAACTTTTTTTTATGAATTTCCCCCCCCCCCAAAAAAAAAATTGGTTAATTTGATTAACAAAAGCAAATTGCTGCCATCAAAAAAGTGAAAAGGGTATATGAATTATTGATGAAAATAATCTAAGTTAAATGGATGAATATTTACAAAAATGATAAATTGTCCATATTAACAAAAGAGAAAATAGAATATTTAAATAACCCTCTCTTAGAAAAAGAAATAGAATAAGCCATAAATGAACTGTCTGAGAAAAAAAAAAATTTCCAAGGACCAAATGAATTGCAAGTCAATTCTCCTAAAACATTTAAGGAAAAACAATCTAAATATTATTATATTATTTTTTTAAAAAATGGATACAAAAGGAATCCTGCCAAATTCTTTTTGTGGTAAAATATGACTTTAATACTTAAACTAGGGAGAATAAAAATAGGGAAAGAAAACTAGACAATTTTTTAAAATGAATATTGGTACAAATATTTTAAATAAAATACTAGCAAAGAGATTACAGTAATTTATCACCAGCATAATATAATATGGCCAGGTGGGATTTATAGCAGGAATTCAGAACTGGTTTAATATTAGGAAAACTATCTGCCTAACTGACTGTATCCATAACAAAAATGATATAAACATGTCAACAGATGCAGAAAAAGCTTTGGACAAAGTACAACATCCATTTCTATTAAAACCACTAGAATCATACAGATCAATGAAATCTCGCTTAAAATAAGTAGTATCTATCTAAAACCAAAAAACTTTATACGTAGTGGGAATAGCTAGAAACCTTCCTAATATGATGTGTTCAACTAACTATAATCGTTATCACTACATTATTCAATATTTTATTGGAAATGTTAACTATAGCAATAAGATAAGGAAAAGAAATTGAAGCAATAAAGAAACAAATAATATCACTTTTGCAGATGATATGATGATATACTTAAAGAATTCTAGAGAATCAGCTAAAAATTAATTGAAATAATCAATAACTCCAAAAAGTTAAAGGATATAAAATAAATACATAAATTATTAGCATTTCTATATACTACCAAAAAATTCAGCAGCAATAGATAGGAGAAATTACATTTAAAATAATTGCAGACAATATAAAATATTTGGGAGTCTACTATCCAAGACGAAGCCAAGGATTATATGAATACAATTAAAAATACTTTTCATAAATATAGACAGATCTAATAAATACTTTAAGTAAAAAACAAATTAAACAATTACAGAAATATCAATTGCTTGTGGGTCAAACCAATATAAGAAAAATGATAGTTCTAACTAAATTAATTTGCCTATTCAGTGCCATACCAAGCAAAATGCCCAAGAATTGTTTATAAATGTAGAAAAATAATAAAAAAAAATCATCTGAAAGTTCAAGAATATCAAAGGAATCAATAAAAAATTTAAGGAAGAAGCCCAATAATTCCAAATTTTAAACTATATTGCAAAAAAAAAGCATCAAAACAGTGTTGAATGAAAGTGATCAATGGAATATATTAGGAATATAATATACTGTAGTAAATTTCAATAGTAATCTAATGTTTGATATACCCAAACATCCAAGCTTTAGGAGTAATAATTCACCATCTGGCAAAAATTGCCATGAAAACCAGAAAGCAGTTCAGTACAAATTAAGTACAGAATAACATCTTATATCATATACCAGATAAAGTCAAAAAAGATAAATCATGTAGACCTAAATAGTGTTTTAATAAGTGAATTAGGGGAGCATGGAATACACATATCTGTGAATGAGGGAAGATTTTGTGACCAAACAAGAGATAGAGAACTTTTTCAAATGTAAACTGGTTAATTTTGATTATATGAAATAAAAACAAAACACATTTGCACAAACAAAACCAATGCAACCAAAATTAGAAGGAAAACAGGAAATTGGGAAAAATTATACTGCAAGTTTCTCTGATAAAGGCCTCATTTCTCAAATATATAGAGACCTGAGCCAAATTTATAAAAATAATAATTATTCCCCAGGTCACAAATAGTCAAAGAATGTGCATGGACAGTTTTCAAAAACAATGAAAGCTACCAATAGTCATTTGAAAAAATGTCCCAAATCACTATTCATTAGAGAAATGTAAATTAAGACAACAACTGAGGTACCTCTCACACCTATCATATTGGCTAACATGACAAGAAAGAAAAATGACAAATGCTGGAGGGGCTACAAAAAAATTGGGACACTAATACATTGTTGATAGAATTGTGAATTAATTCAACCATTCTGGAGAACTATTTGGAACTATGCCCACAGAAGTATAAAATTTTAATACTACTACATTTGCATCTTAGAAACATCAAAGAAAAGGGGGAAAGAAGCTATTTATTCAAAAATGTTTATAGCAGCATTTTTTTGTGGCAGCAAAGAACTAGAAATTAAAGATATCTCCATCAATTGGGGAGTGGCTGCACAAGTTGTGGCATATGATTATGAGGGAATGCTATTGTGACTTAAAGAGTGACCATTAGGATGGTTTCAGAAACCCTGGAGAGGACTCATATGAATTTATGCAAAGTGAAGTAAAGAGAACTGGAAGAGTAATATACTGTATATAGTAATATTACTACTGTAATGATTATCAACTGTGAAAGACTTACATACTCTGATCAAGATAATGATTGAATACAATTCCAAAGGACCCATGAAAAACACTATCTACCTCCTGGGGAGATCTGATTAATTCTGAATACAGATTAAAGAATACTGTTCATTCTATTTTTGTTCTTTTTTGTCTATTTTGCTTTCTAACATAACAGGGAAACATTTTTTGTCTGATTTCACATGTATAGTCAATATCAAATGCTTGCCTTCTTAAGGAGTGAAGAGGATTTGAGAGGGAGGGAAAAAACTTGGAAGTCAAAAATTTTTTTAAAAAATGTTACTTTTAGACATATAACTAGAAATTATTTAATGAAATAATAATATATTGAAAAAACATATTACTTTTTTATTTTTTAATAACACATTGTGTTGTTATTTCCAGTGCTCAGTCCGTAAGAGTTACCTGCTTCTGTATATTTTAATGCTCAATCTGTTTAATTGATTTGAATTGATGTATAAACTGTGTGAATATATAACAACTCCAATTTGTATGAGCACTGTGGATCTATGAAATTCATTGATTAGAATTTTTTAAAAAACTGATCCTGTAATCAGTCCAGCCCACTAAGAACTGATGCCTTAATTAGCTGAGGGTGTGCTTTATGATGTTTATATTTTTTTCAATCTAGTTTTAAATTTGTTGGAACTTTCCTCACAATAATTCTGTGAAGTAGGTAATAGCTAATATTTTACATAAATAACTATATATATTATATATATGTAAACTGTATGTAGTTTACATAACTATATATATCAATATGACTATAAAAGTTAATGTTTACATAATTTTTTAAAGTATGCAATGTGCTTTACAAATATTATTTCAAATTTTATCATTCTAATTTTCCAGATGAGAAAATTGAACCAACAATCACAGAGTTGAGTTCATGAGACCTGCTGAGATTTCAATGTGATGTGATATTGATTTGGACCTAGGTAACTGAGTCAGGAGAGTCCAGCACTATGCAATGTTAGCTCATTTACCATGAAAAATGTACTTTTCATAGGTTACTGATTCTGCATTTCAATAGTTCAATAACACATCTTCCAAGTGTATCTAACCCTGTTAAATTTTATTAGCTCATTTTAAGTCTGGGGTCATTGGCCCTTTAGGGGTACCTGACTCCCTTCTCTGCTGCTTTATTGGGTTTATATTAGGAGTATAAGAATAATTTCTTTACGTCTCCATTTTGGAAAATTCTAACATTTAGATAGAGATTGGATGCTTTATCTTACTTTACGTTTCTGTCTATGGCTAATTAACAGCTGACCTTTTTGTGGTTGAGGCAATATTCAACTTACCAGGAGTGTTTGAGTAATGAAACAGATCATGCTATTGGTGATAGGTGCCAGGAAGGGGAGTTGAGTGGATGAACAGATCATTTTTTAGAATCTTCCTGATTTGAATAAATGGTTGTTACTAGTGATATCAACTACTTTTTTTTTTGTTGTTGTTCTGAGATAATTGTAGGCATTCATTTAATATTTCCCAACTCTGCCATTCCTCTTTTCTCTTTTTTCCTTTATCTGGATGCACCCTGTTGTATATTCTTTCTGGTTCATTCCTTGATTTTTTCACTCTTTTCTCTCCACTTCCTTTCTCTGGCTCTGACCTAGCTCCTACTTTATACTAGCTCCTCAGGATTCCATCAAGTCTCTCACTTATTGTAACAGACTTCTGATAGCATTTAATTCAAATGCTTTTGATTAAGGTAGGTGTTCTGGCTTTGTTCCCACTTAGGTTCTGATTGATCCAATCAAGAAGTATTCTTGCCAAATAAAAGTAATTACCTTTAAGTGGTGGGGGGAAGGAATCAATGGACACTCCCTTCCCTTACAAAAGGAATAGTTGAAATCTCACTCTTTTGTCAAGATACCTTATAAAAATCAGATTTTCTTTTCTTACATAAGGACTTGAAAAATCCACTTTGAATTATCTGACTGTAAGGGTTTTGCTACAAATATAGACCTCCAAACACAGCTTAGAACAATTGATGGATCAAATTCATCTGCTAGAAAGACAAAAGGATAAAACTGGTAGGGATCAAGGCTCTCTCACTATTTATAAAAGAATAAAAAAGTCAATCACTGAAAGAGACATAAAATAATTTATAATAAAAAATTTCAGCTATAATTGTAGTATTGTATGCTAAACATAAATTAGATTGTTTACATATAGCAATATTTGCATAGGGAAATATATACAATTTGCAAAAATAAGTCATAGTAATTAATATGAAATTATGGAATCTAATGAATGATTGATAACAATTTGTATCCACATATATGGCACAAAATGTAAATGCACAGCTCTGCACATTAGACATGCTTAATAGAGGCCAAAATTTTTGTCATTCAGCAATGATTTCTTGCCAGAATAGTGTCTCATAACAGACAAATTATGCCAACACATAGAAAGAAAATCACATCCCAGTTATTCTAATAAAGAGAGCTGCAGTGAAAAAAACAAACAAATGAAACCACTACCTGGTACTTAAAGGAATCACTAGATGTGAAGAAATTTACTCCCTGAATTGCAGACTTTATGTTAGTCCCATAAAAATATGAGTACTGTATCTTGCCCAGGCCAAAAAAAAAAAAAAAAAAAAAAAAAAAAAAAAAAAAAAAAAGCACCGCTTTCTACCATATATTGCCAAGGAAAAAAAAATGCCAAAATTACCCTTTCACTTCTGTAGGATCCTGACAGGTATGGAAACAATCACTGATGCTCATTTTAAAATTTCAAACACTAATTTGTTTGCAGTTTTATACCTATTGAAGTTACATGAAGTGGTTCATTTTTGTAGTGTCTGTTTCCTAGAAGTAAAGAACACTACATATTCTAACCATAATAGCCAATTATTTAGTTAGCTATTAGTTAACTTGGATCTTTAGCACTGTGGATTGTTCCCTTTATGATTTAAGGTTCTCCAGGCTAGTGATCTCCAAAGTGAAGATTAGGGCATTCTGAGGACTAGAGATGAGAAAAAGTAAATTTTGTGTGTGTGCAGGGATATTTAGATTTGATTGTGTGATTAACTCATCAAATACTGAGAGAATGTTTTATATCCCATTCTCTTCAGGGCAGCCAGTTTGTGCAACATCATCTACAACATCACATCTACTCCTCAACCCTTATATTCCAATTCTCCCTAATATCCTACTTGTGGAACTTCTCAAATCTTCCTTTTTTTAAGGCAGATTTTGATCCATCAGGGTATTTTTAATCTAATCATTAGGTAAAATTCCCTTCCCCAAGAATTATTCATGCCACAGTGGATAGAGTTCTGGGACTATAATTAGGAAGACATCTTCCTGAGTTCAAATTTGTCTTCAGATGCTTACTATGAGACCCTGGACAAGTTGCTCAATCTTGACTGCCTCAGTTTCCTCATCTATAAAATATGCTGGAAAAAGAAATGGTGAACCAATAGAGTACCTTTGCCAAGAAAATGCCAAATGGGTTTGTGAAGTATCTGACATGAATGAAAAATGACTGAACAACAATAAAGGGATTACTGTTTATTTTTTTTAATTTTTATTGCTTTTTTTCTGATTATGCATGTATAATAGGGTTTTAAATACACATTTCTTCATGAATCATATTAGGAGAGAAAAATCATAACAAAAGGTAAAAATCATGAGAGGAAAAAAAATGAACATAGCATGTGTTGATTTAATTCATTCTCCATAGTTCTCTTTCTGGATACAGATGACATTTTTTAAGCAAAGTTTATTGGGATTGCCTTAGGCCACTGAACCAGTGAAGAGAACCAAGTCTTTTACAGATGATCATTGTACAATCTTGTTGTTACTGTGTATAATATATTTCTGGTTCTGCTTGTTTCACTCAGCATCAGTTCATGTAAAATTTTCCAGGTCTTTCTAAAATCAGCTTTTTCATCATTTTTATAGAACAATAACATTCCATTATCTTCATATACTACAACTTATTTAGCCATTCCCCAATTGATAGACATCTACTAATTTTCCAATTCTTTGCTACCACAAAAAGAGTTACCAACATTGTTGCACATGTGGGTCCTTTTCCTTCTTTATGATTTCCTTGGGATAAAGACCCAAACGTAGGACTGTTGGATTAAAGAGCATGCACAGTTTTATAGTCCTTTGGGCATAGTTCCAAATTCCTTTTCAGAATGGCTGGATCATTTCACAACTACACCAACAATACATAGTGTTCCAGTTTTCCCACATCTCCTCCAGCATTTGTCATTATCTTTTCCTGTCATCTTAGCCAACCTGAGAGGCAAAACATATTATAAAGAATGAGAAAATAGAGCAAAATGTGAAATATCTTATACAAAAAGTGATAGGTCTGTTGAACAGATCAAGAAGAGAAACCATAAGAATAATTAAACTGCCAGAAAGTTGTGAACAAAAAGAGAAACTTGATGCAACAATGCATGAAATAATGCAAAAGAATTGTCCTAGTATAATAGAACATGAAGAGAAAGTAGAATTAGAAAAAAATCCACCAATCACCACTTCAAAGAGATCCTTTGTGGAAAACACACAGGAATATTATTGCCAAATGTTTGAAACCCCCAGATCAAGAGAAAATTTTGCAAGAGATGAAAACAAAACAATTCAAATACACTGGAGCTACAATTAGAATTGTACAGGACTTATCAGCAGTTACAATAAAAGACAGCAGGTCCTGGAATCATATCTACCAACAATCAAAAGAACCAGGCCTATGGCCAAAAATATATCCAGCAAAATTATTTATAATTTTGAATGAGAAAAAAATGTACCTTCAATGGTTTTCAATAAATGAAATGGAACTTCAATGAAAGAGACCTAGTACACTAGAACTCATAGCCATAATGGAACAGAGACCTTCCTCACAGTTCCAGGGCAGAAAAAGGTGTTTGTGGTCACAGGAGAGAATTGAATATACTTGGATCATATCACCTTGGAAGAACTGAAAAATTTCGCTCCCTAGAAGGATCTCTGAAAATAGTTGCACAAAACCCCTGAAATTTGAAATGGCACACCCTTCACCCTGGAAGTAGAGTCTTATTTTAACAAAGAGTGAAAAGTAAACTAATAGGCTGAGAAAATGAGCAAACAACATAAAACATTCTGACTTTAGAAAGTTAGTACAGTGAAAAGGAAAATCAAAATACATGTTCAGACAAAGATAACAAAGTCAAAACTCCTACTATATCCATAGCTTTCAAGAATAATACAATTGGTTTCAAGTCATGGAAGAACTCAAAAAGAATGTTGAAAATCAAGTAAGAGAGGTAAAGGAAAAATTAGGAAGAGAAATGAGAGTAATATAAAAGGAAGTGCAACAAGTCAATGAGAAGAATGCCTTAAAGAGAAAAATTGTAGTTGTTTATTTTTTGGTTTTGGAGAAGACTAATGAAGTTATAGGATGAAGTCTTGACTTATACATGAATTGGATTTCAGTGAGGAAAAGTTTCATGAAGTCTTCAGCTTTATTCTGAAATCCAGTGGCCATTCCAAAGTTAAGATGACTGGTGATGGCCCTTAGATTGGATGACTAAAGACCTCCCACAGCAGGCCTCCCAACTACCTTTTCAGCTATATTTCATACTATATTCAGTATATTCCATACTACTCCTTTTCATGAGGTTAACATATGAATGATACTGGACTACAAGACTTTCCCCAAATGAAATCCTCTATCTTTTGCTTCTGGGCTCAAGCATAAACCATTCCTCAGATATAGAGTAAAAGAAAGGTGATCCAATTCTCCATTTTTCATCTTCTCTGTCTTTCAGCAAGGTTTATTGAAGGAGCACTTCCTCTGTGCAACATTCTCCCCAATTATTTCTTTCATCACTTTTCTTTAGGTTATAGAGTATTGGTCAATATATTTGTGTAACTGTTGTGTGTCATCTCCCTTTAATAGAATGGATGAATCTAAAAGTCAAGGATCATTGTTATGAGTTTATGCACTATGATATGTTCAGCAGCTACCAAAAGCCTTATCCATATTAAATGCACCAAACTTGTTTATCAAATTGAATTTAGAATATTAAAAAAAAAAACTCTTCAAAGTTCATATCTTCTCTATCTTTCAATCTAGCTCTGCAAGGTATAAGATAAAGGTACAAGGTGAGAGGCTTGACAACAGGAATACTTTGCCCAAAACTACAATTTTGGCCTGCTCTATCTCAATGAACTGTTTTTAGTCATTTTGCAGAACTGAAAATGAAAGTTGTCTCAGAATGATATTTAATTCTTATTCTTTTTTTTTTTTAATCTACCGTGTCAGTAAATGAAACTTTACTTTTGGTCACTGGGCATTCCATTTTAATTGAAGGATAGGTGGTAAAAAAATATGATGAGGTGATAAAAAGAAAATATATTCTTATTTAACTTAGTCTTAGATGTACTTATGAGATAGTTTTCATTAAAAAGGGATAACACCAATGTGAAGCCAAAGAATAAGTATGCATTTTTCCTGCATACTAATACAACTCTTCATGAAATCCAACTCCCCTTGAGCTAGCTTGTAGGATAGATAGAGAGAAAAATCTATCTTTCTTTGAATAGTGATATTTAAACCCACATAGCTCTATCAGATTATTAAATCCATGTCGCAGACTCTGGAAGATTTTTTTTTTTGAAGGCTAAGCTGAAATGTGACTTGGTTACACACTATCAACTTTCACAGCAAAGGGACTACTTTGCATGCTTTAGATATCATCTGTGCTTCTGCCTCTGACAAGATCATCTTACTGCTGCTGACCTCTCTGATCACTCGCAGTAAAGTGGAGGACATTTAAAACCCCTTCCACATAAATTTTACAAGGGCCTGAAAAGATAAAGAAATTAGGCATTAAATTCACTTCCTATAGGAGTTTTCTGATTTTTCAGAGGGTAATGGCCTGAAAAGTTTTAGATGATAGATCAGAGAAACTACTTTTATTTAGAAGTATTCTTTAGTAGGCAACTTCAAGCTAACTCTGACATAAAAAAATAAAGAAGTCTTGCCAAGATGTGTGTTGTTGTAGTTAATAATGAAGCCATAATTAAGGAATCCCTTTCATGTAGTTTAAAGCTGATGTCTGACCTATCTTCAGACTGCTGTAATCTGATGAGACTGTTCTTTGCATTCTAATCATTTCTAATATATCATTATTAATGAGTGTCCTGCTATGTATTTGTGTGACTTTCACAAACAGGCAGACATTAGGGAGATAATGCTGCTCTAGCTAAGGGAACTTCCAGAATCCCATTGGAGATTTTGCTCCTGTTTAAAATATAATTCTACATAAATGGATCCTTCACTCCTCCCCAGAAATGTCCCAGATCAGTCACAAATAACTATAAAAGTTTGGGTATAACACTGGAAGAAAAAAGTGGGACAAGGACCTGACATAGTGGGAGGCAGGGCCTTTTTATTAATTCCTCCCCTAATTGAATACATGGCATAATTTCATCTTATCCACACTATTACCCTATTATCCCTTTTCTTTTTATTAAATGAGTTTTTATTGATATCTTTGTTTTTTACATCTTCATACCTTGCGCTAGGATTTTTCCCCCTTTATGTGCCAGAAAATTATCTCATATAACAAATACCATTTTTTCTAAATAAAAAGAATAAATATTAAAGGAAGGGAAATCAACATAATTGATAAATACATCAGTGTCTGAAAGTGAATACAAAGATGTACATTTGTATCTCTTCCATCTCTGTAGAGGGTTAAAATAGAAATATTTCTTCATCTCACTTTGAAGGAATTCTTGCTCTTCCTGACTTTATAACATTCATTTAAAAATTTTTGGGGTATTTTTTTCCTATTTTACAATAATAATAATTATAATGATTATTGATACATATATACACACATGCATACACATGTGTATCTATGATATATATATGCATATATAATTTTCTGGATTGTACTTTAACCTGAATAAGTTCACATATAATGCGAACTTCTGAATTCATCACATTTGTTATGTCTTACTCTAAAATAATATTTCATTATATTCATGTATACCACTCTATTTGGCTATTTCTCAAACAATGGGCATCTATTACTGTTTCCAATTCTTTGCTATTGTAAAGTGATTCTATAAATGTTTTGGTATATATATGGTGACTATTCTTATCTATTATCTCTTTTGGTCATTAGTCAGTGAAATCTCTGGTCAAGGGTCACTTTATTAGCATAATTCCAATTTACGTTCTAGACTTTTTCACAGTCCATCAACAAAGAGCTAATGTGAGGGGAGCAGAACCAAGATGACAGAGAAAAGTCAGAAGTTGCCTGAGTTCTCTCTAGTTTCTTTTAGAAACAATATCAAGTCAAGCCTCAGCGTTCTGGTCAACACAATCCACAAAAAGATGGAATGAAACAAATTTATAGCCCAAGATAATTTGGAAAGACTTCAAAAATGTCTGTCTTTTGTGGATTTAAGAGGAGCACAGCCCATTATAGGCGGTGTCCAGGAAAGCTAGCAGGAGGCTCTTAGTCACAGTACAGATCAGCAACTGAGGCTCTGTAGTCAGGGCTTAGTAGGTCAGTGTCGTACCAGTTCAACTGTGAGACCCCGGCCCTGGAATCCAGGGCACAACAGGTGTGAGTATGTCAGGCCACATTAGTGCAGTGGGCAAATCGAAAGCCCCAGAAAGCCAATGCAGAAAACCAGTGACCAGATACCTGGAAACCTGAGGAAGAAATTGTTTCTTTTTCACAACATATGATTGTTGTGATGTTGTGATGTGACTGATGTGGAAATGTGTTTCTATGATTGTACATGTGTAACTTATATCAGATTGCTTGCTGTCTTGGAAGAAAAGAAGGAGGGAGAAAAATAATTGGAACTAAAATTCTTATAAAAATGAATGTTGAAAACTATCTTTACATGTAATAGGAAAAAATAAATTGAGCTATAGTCACAATAGTGACCAGATACCTGGAACCTTGATGAAGAAATTGTTATTGTTTCTTTATAGCTCTAATAATTAGAATTAGAATTTTACTTGGGTGCTTCCGGGAATGAAGGCGTCCCCCTCTAGGGGTAAAGAAGGCCTCGGCTCTTCCGGAGGTTCCCCGGCAGTCACTGTGGGCTGCCGAGGGGCGGCTCCTTGTCCAAGGGAGATTTCCCTAGGTGTGAGTCTGAAGTTCCAGAGGATCAGCCACATCTCCAGTGGGGTAGTTAGATCTCCTTGTCCAAGACATTAAGATAGCAAGGCATGGCAGGAGAGTTATATTATTATTATTTCATGTATAGCTATTGAAACAATAAATTTGAGCTATACTCAAAAAGTTATCAAACTGTGCATCCCCTTTGATTCAGCAATGTTACTACTGAGCTTATATCCCAAAGCGATCTTAAAGAAGGGAAAGGGACCTGTATGTGCTAAAATGTTTGTGGCAGTCCTTTTTGTGGTGGCTAGATACTGGAAAATGAATGGATGCCCATCAATTGGAGAATGGCTGAGTAAATTGTGATGTATGAATGCTATGGAATATTATTGTTCTGTAAGAAATGACCAGCAGAGAGGCTTGGAGAGACTTACATGAACTCATGCTAAGTGAAATGAGCAGAAAGCAGGAGATCATTATACACTTCAACAACAATACTATATGAGGATCAATTCTGATGGATGTAGCTCTCTTCAACAATGTGATGATCCAAATCAGTTACAATTGATCAATAATGAACAGAACCAATTACACCCAGCAAAAGAACACTGGAAAATGAGTGTGGACCACAACATAGCATTTCTACTCTTTCTGTTATTGTTTGCTTGCATTCTTGATTTTCTTCCCAGGTTATTTTTACCGTCTTTCTAAATCTGATTTTTCTTGTGCAACAAGATAACTGTATAAATATGTATACATATATTGTATTTAACATAAACTTTAACATATTTAACATGTATGGGACTACCTGCTATCTAGGGGAGGGGAGTGGAGATAAGGAGGGGGAAAAAGTTGGAACAAAAGTTTTTGCAGGGGTTAATGTTAAAAAACTACCTATGCATATGTTTTGTCAGTAAAAAGCTATGATAATAATAATAATAATAATAATAATAATAATAAAAAGAAAATAGGTTTTAGGTAGGACTTAAAGGAATCTAGGGAATACATGAAGCAGAGATGAGCAGGGAGATCGTACCAGAAATGGGGAAGAGATGGCAGAATAGACAAGAATCTAGAGATATATAGATATCTAGAAATTTCATTCAAGGGCCAGGAAGGAGATAATATTATTGAATCTCAGAATAAGTGATGAAGGCATTAGGTGTAACAAAACTGCAAAGGTAGGGCACAAATTATGAAGAGCTTTGGATACTAAATGGAGAATTTTGGATTTGATCTTATAAATAATAGGGAGGTCCTTTTTCTTTTGGACAATCACTTTGACATCTGAGAGGAGGAGAACATTAGATGGTTTTGAGAATTGCTGTTTTATAATGTAGCTCGAGATCTAGAAGTATTATCCTTTCTTTCTGAGTAAGATCAGGAATGAAGCAAAAATGCTCATGATAACTGCTATTATTCAATATTATAATAAAATTGTTAGTTTTACTAATAAAAGAAAGAGAAAGAAATCAAAGGAATTAGAAGAGACAATGAGGAAATGAAACTATTACTTTTTGAAAATATGATGATAAACTCAGAGAATCCCAAAGAATCAATGAAAAAACTAGTTGAAATAATTAACAACTTTAGTAAAGTCTAAGGAAATAAATCCACCTAAGCATTTCTATTTATTACCAATAAAATCCAGAAGAAAGAGATAGAAAGAGAAGTTCCATTTAAAATGATTGTAGCTTCTGGGGGTAGAGCCAAAATGGTGGAAAGAGGTAAGAAGCTGCTGGAGCTCTCCCAGTTTCTCTTGAAAACCAAATCTCCTAACAGAGTCTGCTATAATGAGAGCATTCTCCACATCAAGATATTTTGGAAAATTTCAAGAAAGATCAGTCTAACTGGGGCAAAAGGGGTGTTTAGCCAGCTGAGACAGAGTCTGGGACAGCAGGTGAGAGAGTCTTAATCACAATAGATCAGCAATTATCCAATCACTCTGGAGAGCAATCTGGAACTGTGCCCAAAGGACTGGAAAACTATGCATATACTTTGAGTACTTTGACCCAGTAGTGTCACTAATGGGTCTATATTCCAAGGAAATCATAAAGGAGGGAAAAGAACCCACATGTCCAAAAATGTTTGTAACAGCTCTTTTTTTTTGTGATAGCAAAGAATTGCCATCACATTGGAAAATAAGTAAATAACCATCAATTGGACAATGGCTAAACAAATTGTGGTATATGAAGGTAATGGAATATTATTGCTCTAGAAAAAATGGATAAACAAGTTGATGTTAGAAAGGTCTAGAAAGATTTACATGAATTGATGCTGAGCAAAATTAGCAGAACCAGGGGCAGCTAGGTGATGCAGTGGATAGAGTGCTGGCTCTGAAGTTCAAATCCGGCCTCAGACACTTAATAATTCCTAGCTGTGTGACCCTGGGCAAGTCACTTAACTCCAATTGCCTCTGCCTCAGCAGAAAAAAAAATAGCAGAACCAGGAATACAATATATACAATAACAGCAAGAATGTGTGGTAATCAACTATGAAAGACTTGTTTTTTCTCAGTGGTTCAGTGATCAAAGGCAATCCCAATAGACTTTGGATGCCATCTGCATTTAGACAAAGAATTATCAAGATTCAATGTAAATCAACAGGTTATGTTCACTTCTCTTTTCTCTCCCATTGTTTTTCCCTTTTGTTCTGATTTTTCTCTCCCAGCATGATCCATAAAACAATGTGTATTAGAAATTAATTAACGATTAAAAAATGAAATGAAATGATTGTAGATAATATAATTCTTGGAACTCTATCTGACAAGCCAAGCCAAGGAATTATGTGACACAATTACAAGACACTTTTCCCACAAATCAAATCATATCTAAACAACTGAAAAAAATGTTAATTGATGAAATGATCAATTGATTTTGAGTAGGTCAAGCCAAGATAATGAAAATGACAACTCCACCTAAATATATTTGTTTAGTACCATGCCAAAATAACCAAAAATTATTTTATAGAGCTAACATAATATTCATCTGAAAGAATAAAAGTTCAAAAATATCAAGGGAATTAATGAAAAAAATAAATGAAGAAAGGCACCTTTATCATACCAGATCTCAAAACATGTTATAAAGTAGTCATCATCAAAACAATATTGTACTGGAACATCAATGGTAGATCAATGGAGATTTCCTACAGAGTAGCAAAGGACCATAGTAATTATGTCTGATAAATGCAAAGATATAAACTTTTTTGGAAAATAACTTACTAATTGACAAAAACTGATGGAAAAACTGGAAAGCAGTTCAACAGAACCCAGGTATCAATTAATATCTCACACCATACACTAAGATAATGTCTAAGATCATGTAATTCTAAGAGAGATATGATCATTGTTTCCCTGGTTTGCATTCTGGTATTTCAAGGGAGAGCTCCTGGTTCCCTTTAATCCCTCCTTGTTTTGTTATTGTGACTAGGACTCCTGATTCTTTGTGATGTGTTCCTCTCTGCCAAAGAACTGTGACTCAGAACTGTATCTGGAAAAAAAAAAAAAGTTGTTAGTCAGTGCAAGATATATGCAGTGCCAGAAAAGTGTCCCATCATATCTTTATTTTGACCAGTTGGCTGACTTCTACCATTAATGGGCTGATAGCTTCCAAATCTTTTTGCTCTTGCTGCCATCACTGTTGCCTTTGCTGCTGCTACAACTGCATCTGTAGGCTCTGGACACGCCAACCCTGGCGCCACAGACTTGTGCTAATCTCATAAATTTTTTTAGGCTAGAAAAATCTCTCAACTCAACCTTTTCTGTGGGCACTGCTCCTCCAAAATTTGATTTGAGGCATTATTTGAAAGTTTTTTGGAGGGAAATGATAAGAGAATTGAGCTAGATGAGTGCCCAAAATCTGCTATCTTGTTTTTGCTCTATATACTAATAACTGCAAGGGATACAAATAGATAATGCATTCCAGAGATGAAAAAAAAGAAGTTGTACTAATGGTACTAATAATCTAAGAAGGGGATTGTCATTGTTATGGGAAGAGGCAATCAGGGCAGTCATCATAAACAGTGTGATATTATAACTTAGTTGTAAAGGAGGCAGCCACCAAATAGACACAATGATAAACTAAAAAGAACAATAGTTTATATATCAAAATTTATAGTCAGATCGTGCCACAAATCAGCAGCTTACCTTTTGAAAGGTAAAAACTCTTGTAAGCCTTAGGTTTCTCAGGTATAAAATATAAGAGATTGAACCAAAAGTCCTCTTTAACATTCTAAGACCTTATGGTATTTCTTATGTGCAGACTTTGGGTATTGAATACCACATTAGATGTCTGATATTTTCATATGTTAGTTTTGATGAATTTCCTTTACCTCTTTTTTTATCCATGAGATGGGTCTCAGGGAAATCAGGAAGGAAAAACTGGGAAGGGTAGATGATGTAAAAAAACAAAGACATGAAAAAAATCTTTTATAATTCAACATGACTTCAAGATATGATCATTAGGAAGTAATAGATTTTTCTCCTCAATTGAGCACAATTTTAGTTTGAGAAAAACATATTGAAAAAAAAATCTTGAGTATTTCTTGTGACATGTAACATGTAACTAAGACAGCTGGATTTGCAGGTAGAGATATTTTTCAAGACAGTAGCACCAGTCATCACTGAATGACAAAAGCTTTTCTTGGAATCAGTGGTATAATAACTTCAAGGCAAAATGAAGAATATGGCAGGAGTAATTATTGCTTTTAGGACTTCTGAGACATTGGATATATGACTTTATTGCTGGTTAATTTTATCACTCCAGAGTCATAGCTATACCATTTACTTACCACGAATAAAATCATTATTTCTATTTACAAAAACAAAAATCTCCAAATCAAAAGATAAGCCAAAGCAGTTCTTATAATAATATTCTAAATATATTTTGTAAATTTTTTTCAGAAATCTTACATTAAAAATAGAGAAGTCATATAAGGCAGTTGCTTAGTAGATTATAAATACATCATCAATTGAAAATATAAAATTACCAAATGAATAATTTTTAAATTGTATTTAAAGCGAACTATTTACTAAAGCATTATCTGAGCATTTTTATTCCACTAACATCTTGAAGCAGGGATTGTTGCCATATGATTTTAAATGACTATTGAAATTTGTCAGGTAATCCCTAGGAGATAAGAACAAAAACAATGGGAGTATTTCTAATCTGAATTTTCAATAGGTCTTATATTCTCTTTATATAGTAGTGCTTTCATGTTCAAAGTTCAACTATACATCAGAAAATAATAAATACAATTAATTTCTTTCACCTAATCACTATCTTGATAGCTATTAGACAGACTTCCTTTCTCAACAAATTCAGTATTTGGATCATAACTTCATAACTTTTTTTCTCCTCCCCAACACATTCCTTGCACTTAGAGACTTCAGCGCCCTGATGAATTCTCCTTCAAAACACCTCACCATTTAGTTCCTCTACTCTTCTACCTTACCTCAACTACACCAAAAAAGTCCAAATTTTTGATCTTGCCCTCACTATAAATGCAACACTTCCATGTTTAAGAATTCTGAAATCTCCATATTTGACTATAATCAAATTGCAGTTTACCTTTTCCCTCTGAATTTCCTTACAAACTCTATTCTTTATTTATACTATGATTTCTAATTCTTTGATACCTCAGTTTTCTCCCAGGCCATCATATTTTTACTAGTCATTCTCTTTTCTTTTTCATATCTGTACCCTTTGCTGAGCCAGTTCAATACTCTCCTATGGTCTTTTCTTTAGTCAATAGCTTCCTTACCATATCACTGATAATGAATAGTCAAGCCTCAGCATTGGATTACTCCAATCATTTGCTGCCTCCACTAATACTAACATATTGCTGAATCAAATTAATTAAAATTATGAAACTCTTCTTACTGGATCCATTACCAATTTATAATATACAACTTCAACAATAGAATAATTTACAACAAAAATATACAAATTCAATATAACACTCTCTGCTGTGAGTCCACTCACTCATATTCTACAGCAAAAATGAAGTCTTTTGCTTTGAATGCCCTCTAATATATAACTTTTTCTTTTAACATAACTCAGATGCTTTCTGCTACTATCTTTTCCTGTAACCATATCTTACCAAGACTAAATCTCCTACCTGCAACAAACAATTCCATTCTGTCTCATCTCCCTCTAATAGATTTCCCCCATATTCTTAATCTATCTCTAATCTTCAAATCCTTCCTATTTATTGACTCCTTCCCTACCATCTATAAACATGCCATGTCTTACTTATCCTCAAAAAACCAATCAGTTGTTCTTTCCATCCCTTCTAACTATTGTCCTATATCTCTTCTGCCTTTGTGGCTCAAATTGTTGAGAAGGCTATCTACATTGGATGTCTCTATTTGCTCTCACTTTCTCCTTAACCTCCCACAACACAATTTGTCACAAATTCCATCAAAACTCTCACTTTGAAGTTACCAATGGTCTCCTAAATTGCCAGATTTAATGATCTTTTTTCAGTTTTCATTCCTCTTAGTCCCCCTTATCCTTTGACTCTTTTCTCTATGATTTTGGACTGTAATCTCTTTTGTTTGTCCCCCTACCTATTAAAGTTTTCCTCCTCAGTCTCCTTTGTTGGAGGCAGGTCATGGCAATCTGTTTCATGGGTCTCTTTCTGGGACCTCCTTCTCTTTTCCCTACTACACTTAGTGGATCAACCCTGATGCATTTAATAACCATATCTATGATAATTGATTACCATAATCTCTCTGTATACCATAACCATATCTTTGAAATTGATGCCATATCTATGATAATGAATTTTTTTTTCAGAGGCAATTAAGGTTAAATGACTTGCTCAGGATCATACAACTAGGAAGTGTTAAGCATCTGAGACCAGATTTGAACTTAGGTCCTTCTGACTTCAGGGTTGGTGCTCTATTCACTGCACCATCTAGCTGCCTGATAATGACTTTTAAACCTAGCTATCCTATCTTAATATCTCTACTGATTTTTTTGTCTTGTGTCTTTAATTACCTTCCAAACATCTCAAACTCAATGTCCGTGAACTTTTCAAAAGAAATATTAACAAATTTCAATTCATCTTTTCTTCTAATCTCTCCCTGCTTTCAATTTTTTTCTATTTATCATTAAGGGCACTGCCATGCTCCAAGCAGTGTAAGTGTAAGTAAGTGTTATATTTGACTCCTCAATATTGCTCATCTCTCATATTCAGTCTGTTTCCAAGCACTGCTGATTTCACCTTGTTAACATCTATTAAATATACTCCCTTTCTCCTCTGATACTTCTGCTATCCTTGTGCATGGTCATATCACTTCACACTTGGACTATTATAATAGTCTACAGATGATTCTGCTCAAGTTTCTACTCTAATCTATCCTCCATTCAATTGTCAAAGTAATTTTCCTGAAGTACACTTCAATCATCTCACCTCCATCCCAGTCAGTAAACTCCAGGAGTTCCTTAGCATTTCCAGGATCAAATATAAAATAATCTGGTTTTCATTTAAGACCTTTTTAAGCAAAACCACTTTCTCCCACGCCCCTACACTTTCCAGTTTTATCCTATATTCCTTATCTTGTACTCTTTTTATCCATAACTCTGGCCTCTTTGTTGTTCTATGAACAAGACACTTCAAATCTTAGTTCTGTATATTTCTCTGTATGTCTTCCATTCCTGAAATGCTTTCCTTATCTTCATCTCTAGATTTTCTTTTTATTCCAACTAAAATACCAATTTCTGCAGAAGCTTTTTCCTAAGCTATTTTAGTGCCTTCCCTCTCTTGACTCTCTGTAATTTACCCTATATATAACTTGTTTGTACACATTTGCTTTACTTGTGATCCCTTCCATTAGATGATGAGCTCCTTGAAGTCAGGGATTATTTTTTATTTTTATTTTTTTGCATTCTTAGTGCTTAACACAGTGCTTGGTACATAAGTGCATAATAAATACCTATTGACTAATGAGTGTCTGAGAAACAAGTCTTGTAACCCTTTGGTCTTGTATCCTAGCTTTGCTACTTTATAACCTGAATGAACTTAGGTAGGTCATTTAACAATCACTGGTGAATTTTCTCATCTGTGAAATCAGGGACTAAAGGCAAGCTAAAAGATAGATGTGAAGTAGAAGAGTTAAGAAGGATAAGAAATAAGAGATATACACCCAAGCAAAATAACAATAATCAGTAGTAGAATTTATTAGGAAAAAAAAGTAGGGGGTAAGAATCATCAATTTCAAAGTCAAACAAAAAAAGATTCATACAAGAGAGAAATCTACACGAAATGTCAGCCATATTAATAGTGTTTTTACTTGTAAATGTATGTATATATGTAGGTACATATGTGTGTATACATATGTGTGTATGTATATGTGTGTGTGTTTATACATATACACATAAATATATCCATGTTTAATTGTAGCCTGATTGGGTGAAGTAGAGGTGAGAAGAAAGAGGAAAAAAGAATAAAGTAAAAAGTGAATGAAACAAAAGCAGAGCATGAAACAAAACCTATAAGGAAGCCAAAACAAGATCAACAGTTATAATACAATGTCCTTATTATTATATATGCTTTCTTGAAATGGAAATTTGTTAATACATATTTTGAATCTTCTGATGTTCTCCTGGGCACAGAAGAATTTTTTTCCTGTCATTCTTTTTCTACTTCTTTTTTTGCATTTAAATTTTAAATATATATATATATATATATATATATATATATATATATATATATAGAAATCAGGAGATTAGACTTGATGAATTCTAAGGTCCCTTTCAGCTCCAGATCCTTTTGGTATTTCTTCTTTTTTTTAACTTTTGTAGTGGAACTCTGCTTTTGGGGTAAAGGGAATGCTGTCCCAAGCTTCCTGTGCAGCTCTGAGCCTTGGCTTTGAACACAAAGATTTCTTGTGGTTGCAAGGAGTAGCTTTATCTGAACTTTCCAGGAAACAGCCTGGTTTCCCAACATTTGCCTTCTGAGTTGGGACTGGGGATTGTCCTACTGTTTTGCACTGCTACTGAGACAGGACAAGGGGTCTAAGTTGGTGATCTGCTGTGATTCCAGACCCCCTCACTAGTTCTGTGCCAGTGAGCCTGACTCACTGTCTGAGTTGGGCTGAACACTCCTTTCACCCTAGTGAGACTGATTTTTCTTGAAGTTTTTTCAATCCATCTTGAGATGGAGAGTGGTTTCATTTTATCAGACTCTGTTCAAAGGTTTGATTTCATGAGCTTTTCAGGGGAAACTGGGAGAACTCCAGCAGCTTCTTGGCTTTATTTTTTTCATCTTGGTTCTACCAGAAGTCTTGAGTTCCAGATCCTATGATTCAATTGCATTTTCCTTTGGTATATGCAATGTATGTCTTTAGAGATGGTTCCATGAAATCTGTGAAAAAAATGGGGGGAAAACAATGAGCCTCTCCTAATTTTGCCAGTTTGATCCTAAAGTGAAAGACCTGGAGAAGGTGATTAAGTTCTAACTAGATTAACTGGGCAGATTTTATGTTTCACTTGCGTGGTTATTGATAATCTAGGACCATATTATAAGGAGTCAACACAATTGAACTTTTGTGTTAAGACTTACCAAAATACCTTATATTTATATAAAGATATAAATTAAAAACTAATGAAATAATGTGATCTTTACATTATTGTCATAAATATATACATATATACACATATGGTATTCTTCCTATAATTAGTGATTTGGAACATGTTTTAACATAGGCAATATATTTTGTGGTTCTTTCGAAAATTATTAAAACATATCCTTTAACGACTTATCTTCCAGTATATATATTTTTGACAGTGAATTATTTAGTATACTAAGGTATAATGAATGGCAGTAAATACATTTTCTGACTTTGCAGTTTCTGTTCTAATTAAAATTTCACTAATTTTAATGGTGCAGCCCTTTTAAATTCTGTGTCATCAAGATGGCTATTTTATCTTTTAGATTTCTTTTAACTTAATTACTTAACCATAATTAGAACCCACAGTTGTGTAATGTACCAGTTCTTATTCTTTTTGAAATTTTCCATGGTTTCATCCTTTCTATTCAAGTCAAATAGACATTTAAATCTTCTTTTGTTATATATTGTAAAATGCTGGATTAATCGATTTGCTGTCAAGTTGTTCTGTGCTTTAATTTTTATTATTTACCATACATTGAGTAGTAGTTTTTATTATTAGACTCTATTTCTTCTAGATGTATCTTATTCTACCAAGTGATGTTTTTGATGTGTATTTTTAAAAACTGATATGAAATAGTTTTGTTGACTACTTCTTTATATTTGTAATCTGATATTACCATGTACTCCATTTTGTAAATATTTCTAATTTCTTTTAAGACTCTAGATATTTTACATTTTTAATGAATTTTATTATAAATGGATTATGATGCATTTCTTTTTTCTAGTTCTAGGTCATTTGGTATAGCAGTGAATTTCCAAATTAATGTTTTATTGGCCAATCATGATCAGAGAATATATCTTTGATATATTTGCCTCTGTAAATTTCTTTCAAGAGGGTTTTGAAGTTGCATTTATGTAAATCTTTTCAGTGTTTTGATAGGTTAACTCTCATGTATTTCATGCGCTTTAGACTCATTTTGTACAGAGGTGATTTTGTAATTGCTTCTCCTTAGAGAAATATATTTTTATATTTATTTTGTAACCTCCTTTATTACTGAGCTATTGATAATCTTAATATCTTCATTGATTCTCTGGGATTATTTAAGTACCACATCATGTCATCTGTATATAGATATTTTCATTTCCTATTCACCAATGTTTCTACTTTTAATTTTGTTTTTATTTTATTTACATAAGTCACATTTCTAGAACTATATTAAATAATGTTTGATATATAGGTAGTGATTGGTCAGAATGAGGAAGTGGAAGCTCCTATAACGAGAAGTAATAGTTACAGCCAGCAGAAAAGATAGAATCTGATAGCATCAGGAAGCTATGCTATAGAGGCTGGTGGTAGAGGAAAATAAATTGATCATGTATTGAACTAAACTACTAGGGGTGACTTAAGGGAGGGATTGTGCACTTATATTTCTATATTCTTAGTTGAATTTTTCAATTTTTCTTTTACCAATTAAGTTTTTCATCTTTGCAACTTACTCTTAATACTCCAAGCACAGAGTTGTCAAACTCTAGGCCCTTGGAGGAGCAAGCTATCAGCAAAATTTGTGAATGTAGCCCTAATTAGATTAAAATACAATTGGGGAAGGGTTAACAAAAAAGTTTTTAAAAGATACCATACAGAATAGATAACATTAATTTGTATTTTCAAAGTCAAGATTCAACTGTATTCATTTTTTATCTGAGTTCAATACTGTTGATCTGGAGCTTTTTGTATTTAAATGACATGCTTAGGGTGAGGCAGCCAGTATGTGTCAGAAGGAAAACAGGAACCTACATATCCTTTCCCTTCTTTTCTTCCCTGTTGTTCCTCAACTTAAATTGGATTATGGTACATGATTTATGCCCTTTCTCCCTCCTCCCTCTCAAGTCATCTATTTCTTAATATCAATCACATTAATTTGTAATTTTCATAAGAAATATTGTGATCATTCCCTTGCTTTCTAGGACACCAGGCAATCTATTTCCAAGAATATTAATTTTCAATGAAGGCATCAGATACTGTGGGAAGTATTTTAAAATGTGATCATATTCTTTTCCATTATATTCATTTTCTCCCCAGATTTATGATTTTATTGTGGTAAGAAAGTTCCTGGGGAGGAAACTCCATCTACCAAAGCAGAAGGGAAACTTCAGCAACTTAGAACCATAGAGAGTTTCCAAGGCACTGGAAAGTATAATGACTTTTCCAGACTTTCACAATCAGTATATGTCAGAGTCAGTACTTAAACTCAGATCCTCTTGATTTGAGGTTGCCTTTCTAGTCATTATATCTTATTGCCTCTCATCACTCATCACTCACCACACCTCCAAATTATAATCTCAGGGCTTCAACAATTTTCCTCTTGCTTTGGGAGTTTTATTCAGATGCTAAACCCCATGTTGTAGAAATTGATCACCTATAGTGTTCAAATTCCCTCGTACAGTTCATTGTTAAATCATTTTTCCAACCTTTCCTGCTTCTGCTGATGATTTCACAATGTTTTTAGATATGCCCTTTCTGGTGGCTACACTGAATTGTCTCTCTTCCCTTTGTGAACTGTGTTTTACTGACTGAACCACACTTCCATCATCCCAACGGCAGAGGTAATAACTCAAAATTTTATGCCCACCACTCCTTTGAAGCTTTAATGAATCATAAACATAACCCCACTTCCCCTGCCTTTTCCTTTTCAGATATGAGCTGAAGATGGGGAAGGTTGGATTCCCCTATTACTCCAATGTACATCTAAAACTGATTTAGGAATGGCAGAAAAAAAATTTTCCTGCTGAAAATAGTTTGCTTTATTCAACAGCTTTGTTGATAATTTTTTCATTTTAATTTTTGCTCTTTATATTATTTTAGCTTATAAATGCCCTCTATGAGAGGCATGGAAAAGGAAGTATGTGAGATTGTTTAGACATATATATGTGATTATGACCATTAGATAAAAATACTCTCCCACCTAAATTTCTGTATTTGTTTAGCCTCAGCCCACACAAAAACAAATAATTAATTTCTTCTTTTTTTGTTTGTTGTCATATTAAAATTTGAACTTTCTGTTTGATTAGTTTGTATATTGAATACTTTGTTGACCTCTGGATATTCCTGAAGAAATGATTTGAATATTTTGCTTTTTTACTTTCTTTGATGCTTAGGTTTGTTTAGTTTTGATGAATGTTATTTTTCTGTGGCAATCAACATTTTTTGCTCTTCAGAATATCATGTTCCAATTTTTACTTTGATTTCTTATAAAGGGTAATCTTCTCTTATTCTGATTTTCCTTAGAATTTGAGAAGACATTTTCCTTTCTGCCTAAACAATTTGTTCTTTTACATACATTTCCAAAATTTGTATTTCATGGTGAGTTAACATTTATGGAGATGGGGATATTATTCAAGGGACAATAAAATATATACTTTAATATCTGTTGCCAATATTTCTGATTAGTTTTTTCTGTGCTATTTCTCAGTCAATAAGCATCTACTAAGTACCTACTACATGGTAAGTAAGCCCTGTGCTAAGTACTTGGGATACAAAAAGACAAAAGATAGTTCCTATTCTCAAGAAATTTATAGAATAATGTGTGATACAATGTATAAACAACTATGTATAAACAAGGTATATACAGGATAAATTGACAATAATTTTCAGAACTAGCATTAAGGGGATTGAAAGGCTTCCAGAAGATATTCTCTAAATGGGACTTGAAGGAAGACCAGCAGGCAGAATTGTGTAGAGAGCATTTCAGGCATAAAGATTAGAGTGAAGATGAGATAAAGTGTTTTGTGCAGTAAAGGATAATGAGGTCAGTGATAGATAGGTGAGGCAGTAAATAAGCTCTCAGCCTAGATTCAGAAAAGCCTGAATTCGAATGCATTCTCAGATACTTACTATTTGTGTGATTTGAACAAGTCACTTAACTTTGCCTTAGTTTCCATTACTATAAAATGGAGATAATAACAGCACTTTCCAGGATTGTTGTGAGAATCGAAAGGGATAATAACTGTAAAGCACTTAGCACAGTGCCTGGCACACCGTAAGGGCTATGTGAAAGTTAATGATGATGAGGATGATGATGATATTAAGAAATATTAAAGAGACCACTGTCAGTCAATTACACAGTATATGGAGGTAAGTAAAGTATATGAAACCTGGAAAAGTAGGAGTGGACAAGTTATGAAGAGCATTATGTACTGAACAATAGATTTTAAATTTAAACTTCATCATGCTAGATCAAATAGAAATTGGAGAGGAAATGATCAGACCTGTACTTCAGAGATAGTTAGATAGCTGAGTGCAAGATTGACTGGGGTGATAAGAAACTTAAGGAAGGAAGGCCAACTGATATGTTATAATAACACAAGGATGAAGACATTTCTCATAAGTTGAGGAACTGTGAGGTTAGGGTTTTTAAAGAAGTAACAATATGTATGTATAAGCCAAAGTAGGATGGCAGGAGTTGGAGAGAAGAGGAAAACTATGAGTCAGACACTAAACTCTTTGAGCAAAGATGGGGACTATCCTGAATGTTGGTAGACAAAAGCTACCAGAATTTTGATTGAATAGTAGGTAACAACTGAATGACCCTCAAAGAATGTGAGTTATTATGTGATAATCTTAGTGACTGAATTTGAAAGTACTAAAGGGGAGCAAGGAACTTTCTCTCTCCTGGAATTGAATGAAATCCCCAATGAGCTGAAGTGAATTATAATGTAGCCATTATTTTAAAAAAATGTAGGTTGTGTCAGAAGAAAGCCAGATCTTAGTGAAAGCTAAAAGATGGAAGGAGTGGGAAAGGAAAAGATTTCAGATGAAAATAAGTTTGTTAACTAAGAAGCAAGCAGTCCAGAGAGCAAAGTAGAAGAGGTTTATAGTGAGCTATATCAGGGATTAGGAATAAGGGCCAATTGTGAGGTGAGGTAGAGAACAGGATTTGAATTATTTCAGAGAGGAATTCAGAAACTTTGGGATGGTAAGAGTTTGATCAAACTGCAGTCGGGTTTGAGTTCAGGTAGCTTATTAACATTCCTAGAGATTTGGTCTTAAAGTGAAGTTTTTTCATGGCTTTAGACAGCTCAGTCAATGTGGGGATGCAATGGAAAGAACTTTCTCTTCTCCTTCAGACAGAACAGGCCAGATGAACTCATTTCTCTCTCTAACTCCTTTAATTAAGAAGAGTCCAGCTTAGGAGACCAGTGTAATTGATTTTGGAAGGGAAAGTACATACATATGTATACACACATACATACAAACACACACATATACATGTGCATATGTTTGTATATATGTATGTATATCAATGACAGAATTTTTTTAATCTTCAAAAAATTCATAGGTTTGACAGTATTGAAGTAGTCAAGAGTCTTAAAATGTTATCAAAAAATGTTTTCCATTGAGAGATAAAAAAGACAAGGTAGGACTAAAAGGTTCTACTCCTGTAGCAACAATGACTCATTCCTCAATATTCCTTTGATCCATTTCTAAGAGTCTACCTCACAGGAACTGACCTCAAGAAAGCATTTTAATTCTGCATGAATAGCAATCAGGTTTTCATTTTCATTATGTATTTCTTGAAATGTGTCATTCTTAGAGTTTCTCTTTTTACCCTTTATTCAACATGGTTAACACAGTATTCTGCTTTATAAAGTTCCCATGACCTTCTGATCCAGATTTGTTTAGCTTTGTCTTTGATTATATTTTTCTTTCAGATCTATATTTTGACACTCTGGTTCAGTTGTTTTCTGTTTCAAATAATCCACAGTTGTGTGTCTCTTTTTTTGTCCTAAAATCTAGTTTCTAGTTAAATTTGCTAATGGATTATTTAAGCACCCTGTCTGTATTTTTAACATATTTTAATTTATTAAGTTAAGTATTTTTGGTTAAAATACTTTAACTAGTTGCTATTCTGGACCATTTTTATACACTAATGGCTCCACTGTTTGAAGAATTTTTTATGTTATTACTACTATTGTTATTCTTCCTCCTCCTCCTCTTACTACTACTACTATTACTACTACTACCACCACCACCATTGGCTAACATTTATATAGGCTTACTATGCCTGGTACTGTGATAAGTGCTTTACAAAAATTATGCCATTTAATTTTCACAAAAACTCTATAAGGAAGTTGTGATTATTATCATGCTCATTTTACAAATGAGGAAACTGAGGCAAACAGTGGCTAAATGACTTGCCTAGGATTCTGATTCCAGGTCCATTGCTTTATTTATATAATCACCTGGCTAGATTTTTTTACTTGATTTTCCATTTTACCAGGTTTTTCCCCCCCTTTAAATCAGCTCTTTTAATTGCTATTCATTTCTCACATAAGCTTTTTCTGGTCCTTATCCACACTCAGATGACTTTGGTGGCGTCCTTGCTAAAATTGTGCTTCTTATTCCTAATCCTTTTTTTTCTTAACATCCATCCTTTCAACTATTGTGTGTTGTTCTCTTTTAGCTAAAATTCTGGATGACTGGAGAACTTTCCTTAAAACGGCACCTTTTTTTTTTTTTAATTTAATTTAATATATATATATATATATATATATTTTTTTTTTTTTTACTGAGACAATTGGGGTTAAGTGAATTGCTCAGGTTCACATAGCTAGGAAGTGTTAGGTGTTTGAGATCAGATTTGAATTCAGGACATCCTGACTTCAGGGCTGGTGTTCTATCTACTATGCCACCTAGCTGCCCCCAAAATGGCACTTTTAAAAAGAACTGAACAATCTTTTGAAGGAACTATATCAGCAGGCTATATTTCTAGTATGGGAAGATTAGAAATGGAATGAATTTTCATAATAGGAAAGAGACCCTTTTCCTGGTCTGTTGGTTTGGTATAACCCACATCTTTGTTCTAGACCCTTTTTTCTTTTTCTATACTTTGTGTCTCAATGACTCCATTACTGTCTATGGATCCAACTATCACCTGTATTTAGAAGACTCTCAAATCTATTTACTCATCTTTCAATCCTTTCCTTACTTGCTAGCCTATATCATCAATTTCTTATTATAATTGAATTTCTATCTGCCTTTACCAAAGGAATTTCCCAAACAATATGTCCAAAATGTAATTAATTATATTTTCCTTCCTCCCCCAACAAGCCTCTTCTGTTTTAGTTTGGTTTTGGGCATCTTTCCAGTTCACAAGGATAAGCTCAGTGACTCTCAAATTCCTCCCCTTTCCTCCTCCATGTGTAATAATTTGCTAAATTGTGTTGATTCAACTTCTAAAAAAATCTCACAGATGGATTTCACCTTCTCCATTCATATGATTGTCATCCTAGTTCAGATTGTCCTTACCTCTCCTTGAAACTATTTTAATAATCTTTTAATAGTTCTCTCTATTTCAAGTACCTCCTTTCTCTAATCCATCCTCCACACAACTGCCAAATATCTATTCCTTAATGACAAGTCTGACCCTGCCACTCTCCTGCTCAAACAATTTTCTTGCTATGGTTTCCTATTGTTTCTAGAATAGAATGAAACTTCTTTTCCTTTTCCTTTGAAAGGACTCTCACAATATGACTCAGAGATCTCTTTTTTTTAGCCTGATTTATACTATTTCCCATCATGCTTTCTTCATTCTAGACAAATTGCTTACTTAATTTTTCTCATATTTGAAAATATTCCATATCTTTTCTATGCCTTTACATAGACATTCCTTTTTAAAAAAATACTTTCTCTTCTCACTTCTACTTTCTGGAATTCTTTCGTTTCTTAAAAGATCAAATACAAGGTTCCTCACGTTAATATGATTGTTAGATTGTTAGTGATCTTTGTCCATCTCCTGACATTACTTTCAATATATTTCATATTTATTATTGTGTGATTGTGGTTAACTTCTAGTACTCCTTGAGAGTAGGTAGTTTCATTATTTCATTTACATTTCTAACACCTAGTTTTGTATTTAGCAAATAATACATTTTTTGTGGAATTCAATTGAATAGAGTTTTTTATCTAACAGATTGAGGCAACAGATATGTAAGGAAAGAACAGTAATGATTTTATCTAAGGTCACAAAGTAGTAAGAGAACTAAGATTTGAACCTTTGAGATCATATTGAGTATACTTTTCTCAACACTAAATTAGCATATCCCAATCTCTAACCACATCAATACTTGAAAATTGTCATTGTTCACCCATTTCTTGTTTTACTAGTCTAACTAGTTTTTCTCCTAGTTCTTTTGGATATTTTATAAGCTTCAACATTTTTGCTATTTCAGGGAGTTTTTATCGCTAAGATTGCCAGTGTTTGCTCTCTCTTCCCTTTTCCTTTTAATGACTCCATAAACACTTTCTTTGTAACTGTAGCTTTACCACTTATCCAACTCCACCAAGCTCCACTCCCAATAATCTTGACTGAATGACTTCAAAAATCTTTTGTAATGGATTATTCAGAGACTAAGTAATCATAAGAGGGTTTAAAGTGAAAATAGAAGGAGAAGGAAAAAATGGCTCAGATAAGACAGTAAAACCAAATACTTTGAAGGACAAAAATGACATAGAAAACAGAGGAAGAAGTGCCCATTAATTCACAAAAGAAATTAAGTAGAAAAAGTTTTAAAACTAAGTATCATATATAACTTTAGTTTTGTATAAACTATTGCAAAGAATGTAGGTTAAAGAAAGTATTTTTTCACGAATTATTTATAGTGCTTTAATAGGTATCTCTAAAATTAAGAAAGAAACAACTATGCTCAGTGAATAGAGTATTGGAGTCAGGAAGCTTAAAGACCTGAGTTCAAATCCAATCTTAGGATATAGCCTATTTGTGTGATCCTAGACAAGTCACTTGATTTCTACTTGTCTCATAAAAGGCACTGGAGAAGGAAATGGCAAATTACTCCAGTATCCTTGCAAAGAAAACCTCACAGATATCTAGGTTCCATAGTATTCCAAAGTGTCAGAGGTCACTGAAAAATGAATAATAACAATGACAAAAGTAGGCATTCGATTCAATTCTATTAAAGCCAATATGCATTTTAAAAGAAATTATGAGGGAAGCAATCTGGCATAGAAAAGGCACTTTTTCACCTGGTCTCTCCCAAATTTCCCTCCAAATAACTTTAAAATAATACCTCAAAATTAATTCTGTAGTAGCGGAACCAACAAGAAGATGGGGTGAAACCATTTTTCATCCCAAGAAACTTAGAAAATTGGGTGAAAGATCTGTTGCACCAGGGTAAGCGTGGAGTACAGGCTATGTCCTAGCAATCCAGCAGCAGGCTTTGTTGGCAAGTAAATCAGCAGCAGTGATTCTTGAGTTCTCAGCACACAGATGATAAGGGAGTCAGATAACTATCAGTAGAAAAATAGTTCCCCCAAAAATGCACAAAATATGCATGGATAAATTTTTAACATTGACTCTTGCAAAGCCTTCTGTTCCAAATTACCCCCTCCTTCCCCCATTCCCTCTCCTAGAGGGCAGATAGTCCAATATATGTTAAATATGTCAAAATATATGTTAAATCTAATATATGAATACATATTTATAAAGTTATCTTGCTGCACAAGAAAAATCAGATCAAAAAGGAATAAAAACTGAGAAAGAAAACAAAATGCAAGCAAATAACAACAGAGAGAGTGAAAATACTATGTTGTGATTCCCATAGTAGTCCTCTCTCTGTGTGTAGAGGCTCCCTTCATCACTGAACGATTGGAATTGGAATTAATTTGGATCTTCTCATTGTTGAAAAGAGCCACATCCATCAGAATTGGTCATCATATAGTCTTGTTGTTGCTGTGTATAATGATCTCCTGGTTCTACTCATTTCACTCAGCTTCGGTTCATGTAAGTCTCTCCAGGTCTCTTTGAAATCATCCTGCTGGTCATTTCTTACAGAACAATAATATTCCATAACATTCATATATCATAATTTATTCAGCCATTCTCCAATTGATGGGCATCCACTCAGTTTCCAGTTTCTTGCCACTATAAAAAGAGCTGCCACAAACATTTTTGCACATGTGGGTCCCTTTTCCTCCTTTAAGATCTTTTTGGGATGTAAGCCCAGTAGAAACACTGCTGGGTCAAAGGGTATGCACAGTTTGATAACTTTTTGAGCATAGTGTCAAATTGCTCTCCCAGAATGGTTGGATCTGTTCATAGTTCCACCAACAATGTATCAGTGTCCCTGTTTTCCCACATTTCCTCCACCATTCTTCATTATCTTTTTTTGTCATCTTACCCAATCTGACAGGTGTGTAGTGGTATCTCAGAGTTGTCTTAATTTACATTTCTCTGATCAATAATGATTTGGAGCACCTTTTCATATGACTACAAATAGTTTCAATTTCTTCATTTGAAAATTGTCTGTTCATATCCTTTTGACCATTTATCTTTTGGAGAATGGCTTGAGTTCTTATAAATTTGAGTCAAATCTTTATATATTTTAGAAATGAGGCCTTTATCAGAACCTATGAATGTAAAAATGTTTTCCCAGTTTATTGCTTCCCTTCTAATCTTGTCTGCATTAGTTTTGTTTGTACAAAAACTTTTTAATTTCCTATAATCAAAATTTTCTATTTTATGATCAATAATGATCTGTAATTCTTCTTTGGTCACAAATTCCTTCCTATTCCACAGATCTGAGAAGTAAATTATCCTATGTTCTTCTAACTTGTTTATAATCTATTCTTCATGTCTAGATCATGAACCCATTTTGACCTTATCTTTGTATACAGTGTTATGTGTGGGTCAATGCCTAGTTTCTGCCATAATAGTTTTCAGTTTTCCCAGCAGTTTTTGTCAAATAGTGAATTCTTATCCCAAAAGCTGGGGTGTTTGGGTTTGTCAAACACTAGATTGCTATATTCATTGACTATTTTGTCCTGTGAACCTAATCTATTCCACTGATCAACTGCTCTATTTCTTAGTCAGTACCAAATGGTTTTGGTGACTGCTGCTTTATAATATAGTTTTAGATAAGGTACAGCTAGGCCATCTTCATTTGCACCTTTTTTTGTTTTTATTAATTCCCTTGAGTTCTTGACCTTTTGTACTTCTAGATGAATTTTGTTGTTAATTTTTCTAAGTCAATAAAATAAGTTTCTTGGGAGTTTGATTGGTATAGCATTAAATAAATAGATTAGTTTAGAATTGCACACAAATGAAGTGACTCAACAATAAGAAAAACTTCCTTACTTAACTTCTTTCTCATTTTGATGCATTTTTATATTTTTGTTTGCATCTTTTCTAGCTTTTCTGTCATAATCTTACATATTTTATTCCTGTCCTTCTCTTAGGGCCATATTTCTTGCATTTCTTGCATAAATTATAACTAGGCTAAACTTGTACAGTACTATCCATTTTCTATATTTATGTTCTACTTCTAACAACTTTGATAGATGTTTTGTTATACAAGGCATCTTACTTAGTATAAGGGGCTATCTGGGAAAACTTGTCTCACTAATTTATCCATACTGCCACTATTGTTATTTTGTTATTATCACTTATTCATCAAATGTAGGCATGTGATAGGGGGTGAAATGCCTTTATCTTTCACCCATGATTAGGTCACTAACAAATGAAAATTATAACAAAAAAGGGGTTTCAATCTCCACAATAGGAATCAACTTCTTTTCAGAGGGGTCAATCTTTTTCCTCTCCAGTAATGCCTCATTTATTGTTTTGGAGTCAAAGACTGCTATGAAAACAAAGGGAACATACTTTTGAAAGATTCTTCATCTGAATCAAACAGGTATAGAAATGCTTATCTTGCTATGTGGTGTAATATCTGCTTTTGCTTCCATGTTTCTTTGGATGATAGGCCAGTCCTCACTAGCTTTTGGAGATGTCACATCTTTCTCCCATCCCATTCACGTTAATGGAAGGAGGTTGAAATTTGCTGACTGCAATGAACTCACAAGAAAAGAGTAGGTTTTTGTTGTTTCTGCCTCAGGAGTTTATCATTTGGCTAAATCATTTTTCTTCTGTCTCAGCACGCTTATTTGTAACATTGGGATAATAAAATTGGGATCCCTCCCTATAAGGTTATTGTCAGAACCATATGAGATAATGTATTTAAAACTCAAAATCTTAAACTGATAAATAAATTTATCAGTATTATTATTACTTTTCTTTCACCCTTCTGCTTAATATTTTGAAAATGAATTTATACTCTAAATTGAAATTGACTTGCCAAATCTCTCATCACATACTTGTATGATCATTTGGTTATGAGATTTCAAATTGGAAAAAAAAAAACTCTAAAGATTATTAGATGAAATGTTAAGTGGACTGAGGCACTTTCTGAATTGTTTTGCCTTCCTCTTTGTAGAGAATTTTTATATTTATTAAATCTGTCTAAGAAATAGTAGTAATATGATTCACTATTTTTTACTTTTATCAAATTCCCATTTCTCAGAGTTAACAATTATTTTGAAGAGGTCAGATTGGAGTTTTGGTAATTGTTTGCAGTGTTTTCACATTTTATGTTTTCTCTTTATTTAATTTATTTAATTTCTCTTCATTTAGACCTTTATTCTTTTTAGTCAATTGCCTGAATTCAAGCATACTGCTGATTCTGAAATGATCCCCAAATCAGCAACCAGGTATTTCCTGTATATTAAAATATCATTGTTATAATTTATTTTAGTCATGTCAAGTTCTTAATAAAATTTCTAAAGTTCTTCAGTCTTTTCAACAGAAGTTGATTTAAAAAATTGAAAGATTACTTACTGTAACTTCATGGTCATCAGTTTGCTTCCAGGTATCCTGAGTTATTCAAGGCATTGACTGTGTCATGTTACAAAGGAGCCAAGTCCTTCAGTAACCTCTCCAAGGAAACTTTTGAGCAAATTCTTCCATTCCTGATGATTTTTTGTGCATTGTTGGGTTCTATTTATAGCAAGACTAGTGCAGATAAATTTTGGTACAGGTACATACATAGCTACAGCTAAATTTTGTTCAAGAAGTGTTTCAACTAGTTGATAAATATAGAATTCACATTAAACACTCTTAGAAAAGGGAAGGGAATACACCTTTTTTTCCATTATCTACTATGTACTAGGCATACTTTCCCCCAGCCTTTCTACCATTCTTTCTATAATTCTTCTTTAATCACTGTCCAAATGGATAAAAATCACACAGAACTTAGCACCATTTGTATTTATATCTGTTTCATTGCTTGCCATGAACAAATAATTCATTACCTAATACTTAACCTGCTGCTCATGAGCTTCATTGTACTTACCTAGCCTTCTATATAGTTTGTAATTAAGTGGTACTGGTTTTCTTTCTGTTGTTCTCACCACTTATCTCCTGAGTATATTTTTACTGGTTATTCCCCATACCTAGAATCTCCCCGCCCCACAATCTCTGGCTCCTGGTTTTTTGTTTTGGTTTTTTTGTTTATTTTTTGGATTCATTCAAGTCACAGCTAAAGTCCACATTTTTCACAAAGGCTTTTCCTATCTTAACTAGGTAATCATAATTCCTATCCTCTGAGACTATTGCCAATATATCTTGTATATCTTGTGTTTGTACAAAGCTGTTTTCATCATATCTCCTTGTTAGATCGAGAGATCCTTGAGAGCAGGAATAAGGTTTTAATTTTTAAAAACTTTTCTTTGTATCTTCTGTACCTAGCAAAGTATCTGGAATATAATAGGTACTTTAAAATGCTCATTAATTGACTGACTAACTTACTTAAATAAAATATCATTTTTTTTGGTTGCAACCACCCCAATCATCTTTTCTCAAGGCTCGGATGAAATATCATTATTACTCTTTTTTTTTTATGAAGGAAGGACACTTTTAATACTTAATTTGCCCTTTTCAGGTTCACAGAACCATAGGAAGGCCCCCCATGGTGGATGAACTCTTAGAGATCATTTATTTTGTCATTTTACATATGATGTAATATTAAATGACTTTCTTTAGTCACAGTACTCAAATTTTATAATTTTTCTTCCCACTTCTTCCCTGTCCCCCTTTCACAACTCAGTTTCTCTTCTCACATTCTTGCTTATTTGCATCTATTAAAACTCTTCCTTTATTCAAGTCCCACTTTAGATATTACTAGAAGCTTTTTCTGATTCCCTAGTCAGAACTTATCTTTTTTTTCTTGAGTTTCTCCTAGTATTTTGTTCGAAACCTCTATTTTGCATTGATCACATTTTGCCTTCTTATCATTATTTCTGTTTTGAAAATTATTTTCAAGGACCAATATGTGCAAAAACATTTGCAGCAGCTCTTTTTGTGGTAGCAAGGAAGTGGAAATTGAATGGATATCCATTCAATTGGGGAATGACTGAATACGTTATGATATTTGAATGAAATGGAATATTATTGTTTTATAAGAAATGATGAACAGGCTGATTTCAGAAAAGTTCTGGAAAGACTTACATGAACTGATGCTGAATGAAATGCACAGAACCAGGAGAATATTGTACAGAGTAAAAGCAAGATATCTTTTCAGCAATACTATAATTCAAGACAATTTTGATAGACTTAAGATGGAAAAATGCTTCCTCATCCAGAAAGAGAACTATGGAAACTGAATACAGATGTTTGTTTCCTTTTTCTTTCTTGTGGTTTTCCCCTTTTGTTCTGATTTTTATTTCACAACATGACTAATGTGGATATATGTTTAGAATGATTGTAAATGTGTACCATATAAGATTGCTTGCTGTCTTGAGGGGGAGGTAAGAAAGAGGGAAGAAAAATTTTGGAACTCAAAAACCTTATAAAAACAAATGCTGACAATTATCTTTACATATAATTAGAAAAATAAAATACTATTGGGGAAGGGGAAAAATTCTTCTCACCAAATTAAGTTAAAAGGTCTTTGATATTAAAGCATATGTGTGTGTTTGTAGTATGTGTGTGTATGTCCAGTAAGTATGTATGTATATATTTGTCTGTATCTATAGTGTCCAGTAAAGGCTTTTGTACAAGATAAGTTTTTAATAAATTATTATTGAACCATGTGGAACTATGTGACCATACCTTGTGCAATTCCACTGAAGAAACTGAATAACTTTAATTTGATGAAGAAGAGACATAGAAGGTGGGGTATGATTTGATCTTATGTTTAAAAATACCTCATATAAAGAATATGATTAGATTTGTTTTATTTGGCTATAGGGAATAAGCAAAGGGTACGTAGATGTGCTGGAGTCAGATGAGCTTAATAGGGCATGATTATTAAATTTTCAGTGTGAACATTTTATACCTCAGAAATCAGCAAATGCTATAAATTCCAGTTTAATTTCTTAAGTCTTAAGAAAGGGATGTGGAAAGTATTAATAATGCAGATTAAGCTTCACAGTATGTTGTGGTTTTTCAGAGAGACAATTGTTAAATTTTTACCAGCAGAATCCTGAATGGACAGAAATTGAAGAAAACATTTCCTAACAATTAAAAAGAAAATGGCCTGTATTGGGCAGTAGTTGGTAACTAGTCTCTGCAAGCTTATAAAGAAAGACATTGTCAGTGATACTGTAAATGTAGATTGGATTGAATAATGAAATCTCTTCTAGCTCTAAAGTTGCATGACTTTGGAATCTTCCAAGGCAAAGAAGAAAAATCCTTGCCTATCAGGCATCTTAGAGCACATATATTTCCAATACCATATTTTCCTGATTCTTCATTCATACTTATATACAGCAACCAAACAATGTCTTTTCAGAATATCTACTGTTTTAAACAAAAATCCTTAACATGCATAGTTTTCTTCTCATACAGAGAGGACCAATATGAAAAGTACCAACTCAGTATCCTATTTCGGCAATAAATCAACTTCTTCACATTTAGACTTGTTTTTATACTCTAATTGAATCTAGTTTCCCTTGTCTCAAAGCCCCATAGCTTATATCCCTTGCCCTCTCCAATTCTCCATTCTTATATTATTGTTATTTTTGAAGAATGAGTTTGTCTGAGTACTTTTGGACTACTGTGCAATGAGTTGGAGTGGATAGGAAAACGAACTTCCTTTGTTTGCATTTCTCTGCAAACCATATTCCCTTTTTCCTTAGGGGTGGGTAGGGGGTATTGGTGATTGCTTAAGAAAATAGGGGTTCAAAAGGTGGGCGACAAAAGGATAAGTAATATTAAATTGTTCTTCTGAGTCTAAGAGGTAAAAAGAATAAAAGGCACTTATTCAGTATTTTAAAATTGAAAATCACTTTGAGTACATTGTTACATCTTCACCTTACAATTCCATAAAATAGGTATTTCTTCAATACATCGATTTGAGATTTAATGGATGTGGGTAACTTCACTATGATTTCTTGCTTTGCAAGAAATTTTCATCAATGTTCTTCAAAAGATAATCCTAGGAAGAACCATCCAACATATAGTATACTTTCCTCTAGTTGCTTGTAATTGATTTTGTTGTTGTTTTTAATGTTTTGAGGGTGCTAACTGAATCTTTGTGCTGTTTATCTGATATCCTTTTCTTCATGCTACATGACTTACTCACCTTCCTTTCTGATCATATCTTTCCTCTAGGACAATCTTTGCATCACTTTTTATAAAAGCACAGTTCATCATTAGAAATATGTTTTAGTACCACATATCACCATGGCATTTTGGGTCACAAACAGCTTTGATTCCTTAAAAATAGTCAACATTTGAGGTTCCACCATATATTATCATCCAGAGTACACTTCTGTTGCAACTATTGATCTTTGCATTGGAAAATAATTAAAAGCACACTTATTCATTGTTTTATCTACTATTTTTTTCTAAGCCCCATTTACTGTCTAATGAACTAATGAGTTCTCTAAAGGGATGTATCTGTACATCGTTATTGCTTTCCTTCCCTCTGTGGGTTCCTTGGTGGAGAGGATAACATCCTAGAAAATATTTAAGTACATTGTCAAGAACAGAATCATTGAAATATGAGAACTACTAGTAAAGCATGAAGAGTCTAATCACTGATAAAGTAAAGGCAGTGGATAACAATTTTTTTTTGCTTTTTATTATTTCAAAGCAATGGAACCAATATAAAATACAAAATAATGAGGAAAGAAAACCAGAAATATACTTGCCAAAGACACATGGATGAAGACTTTGCAAACTCCAAATGGAAGAATTCTGTATAGCTCAGATATTAATCTAGCATCAGTGAAGATGTGTTTTTAAAAATATACTTTGATAACAGTACTTTGAATATAATTCCTGTTATATTAATTCATATGTTTTATTTTCTGCTTTCAAAATCAGTTTTCCAAAGGAAGTCAGAGGCCTTATCAGAGTGCTAAAAAAAGTGTCTTACAAGAAAGGTTAATAACTCCTAGTATAAGTGACTCCTGCTCCTGGTTGCAGATAACATTTTGATGATGGCATCAGTCTAAAATTCTTCAGTCTTCTAAATGAGACTCACAATTACAAAAAAATATTTCAACTTCACTATAAAAATCAAGTACATGAAGAATACACCTTTTCTAGACTACAATAAGTATTTAAGTGAACAATCTGTAACATTGTCCATTAGTACATAATTCTTGCATTGTGGATGGACAGTGACCTAAGTGAAGAATTGAAGAGGTAACCAAATTAAACAAGACTGTGTTTGTGAAACTGTGTGATGTTTTTGATAATTCCAAGCTTCTCACTGAAATAGTTTCATCTTTTTCACATCAATATTTTTAGCAATACTATATAGCTTTAAATCACAGATTATAATGGAGAAGTGTGTAACAGATATATGGGTAGGTTGCTGTAATTACAAATGACAATTGAAGAATTACACAAAAGAGATCTAAAAAGTGTTATCCATAACGTGAAAAAAAGCGATTGAGCAAATATTGGTTATTAGGATAATGATGAACAGTTTCTGTATTCCATTGGTATCTATATAATGTCAAGACATTGAAAACTCCCCAGGATATTGGATGAGCCACCTCTGGTAGACTTATAGGAGGATTTGTATAAAATGGACACAGAATGAGAAGTTACGGTTGAGTTATACTCACATATTTGGGGAGAATAACCACATTGATGAGATGATAGATACACTGAAATATTGAAATACCAAATAGATGATTTACTAACTTTGTCATAGTTTTGTCAGTACTATAGATATTATCAGCATTTTACAGATAAGCCCAAAGATATTTAGTGATTTGCTCATAATCACATAATTAGTAAATATGAGAGATGGAATTCTCATTCAGGACTCTCTGATTTCAAGTCCAGTGTTCTTTTCCTTTTATACCAATGCCTCCCTAGATGCTTACCTCCTTGAAAAATGCATTGTGTTTAAGACAAAAATCAGTCTGCCTGCAAAGTATTAAAAGTAAAGCTTTATAAGGAAAAAGAATCATTCTTAATTTGGATTATGAAATGTGAAAAAGTCTAGGGAATCATGATAAACCTATCTAGGATTGGGCACCATAGTTGTATAAATGCAAACAACTAGTTTATAATGGGTAACATCTATATATTTCTTCCATTTCTGACTTCCTTTAAAGCCTTCCAAAGATAGATAAATAGACAGAAATAAAAGATAGATAGAAAATAGATAGAAAGACAGACACACATATATAGATAGATATAGATGAATCAGATTTCTCTTCTTTCTCTATACATAAATTCAATGAAAATGGAGCACTGAACTCAATGTTTGGTAATGTGGGAAAGGAGTTTAATAGTCAGTAGGACTATAGTAAAACATGAACATACAGGACTAGGAACAGAAGCAAAGGTGACTTAAGGACGCTAGACCTCTCATCCAAGTCCAAATGTTTCATTGACCAAGATGGTAAATGTCTCTGTACCTAAAACTGAGCTATAGAGATCAGAAATAGCTTGCATTTACATTAAGCGGGATTCCTGGAGAAAGGACAATATTAATTTTGATCAGTTGTATAAAATTTCTGATTCCCTAGGAATCAAAATGTTGCCTGCCAACATTAGGGTAGGTGTTTTCTTATAGTGGTATAGAATCTTATTAGTAAATTAAGTGAACTTTTATTAATATAATTTATATCATAGTTTTTCTACAGCTCCCTGATCTACTTTGAATTCTCTCAGACAGAAATTTTAAGCAAAAACAACTAACCGAGGATTTTTGCATTAGATGCTACATCCATACATGCATTCACCATCTCTCTATAAAGTTTTACCTTGTTTCATCATTTGTTCTCTGAGATTAGTTATTTTATTTAATCAGAATTTGGCTGCCTTTTAGTTTTACTTTACATTATTAAAATTGTCACATGTGTTGTTCTTGTTATTTGTATCAGTGCATTACTTCATATGTCTTCCCATTTGTGTCACTTTTATGGCATAATAGCATTCACATATTACAGTCATATTCCTATTTTAACATGTTTTTTTCTAAATAATAGGTATTGAGTAAATCAGCTTGTTTTAGGAAATTTTTCAATGCTTTTAGTGACTTCCAAGTTTTTATCTGAAGTAAAAGTATTTTTAAAAAACCACCAATGGTTTTCCATTTTTGGATATGAATCATGGAATACTAAAATCTCTGAAGAATTTAAATTATAGATTATCAGAAAGATAATGGAATGTTCCATAATGGATGCAGGTTGCAGCATATTATTAATGATGAATGCTGTGTAATAAGTGGAATAAAAATCATAAGAAAAATGCATGGCCAGAAAAGGAATGAGCTGGCAATATAGCAAACATGCAGGCTAATACATGGATAATTTTTTCCACATTATCATGAGGTTTAGACAACATAGAGGGTTGATGGACACTCAGGAAATTATTATTGAGAAGACATGGACAATATATGATGAAAATGAATAGATGGATTGTGGTCTACATCATCTTCCTGGACAATTTCTATCTACAACCAACCGTAAATCTTATTTCCCTGTAGTTTCTTCTTTCATTGATTTCCCTGAAAACTCTTACCTTCCTCCTTTCTTCCTCTTTAACCTTCACATATAGCAGTCTCTGCTGAAGCAAAGAATGCTTTTTCCCCCCTTTCTTCTGGAAAAAATCTTCCTGCTCTCTTCTTCACTCTATTTTTTTTCAGCAGTTTTGTCTTCATCATTCTTTGAAATTTGAAACCCATCTTTATTTCTCTTAACAATTCTAAAACAGTTACCAATTCATTTGTCACTTCTCTCCTTTCATCCTAATTTGTTGAAACTTGTTCAGCTTCCTTTTGTTACAACATGTTCTCCAACAGTTTGCATATATTAAGGTCTTTTTATGACAATGATTATATAGGAACCACTGCTCTTTCATGCTCTCAGTATGTGACACTCAAATGCTTTCTTGAATTTTTCTCAATATAATTCATTAAATGAAAAGTGTTTGAGAGATTGTTCCTCCAATATCTCCCACCAAGTTCTATTTCACACCTGCATACCTTTTTCATTTCAAATTTTTATCTTATCTTTAATGAAACTCTCAATATGCTGAAATATCTTTTAAACCAATTATATTATCATCCTATATCAAATATTTCATCTTTGAACAGAATAATCAATATTGTTCTGTTAAGGAGAATGCTCACAAAGTTATTTTTTTTCTTTTTGATAGTCTTTTCAAAATGAACTTAATTTCTTTTTAAATCTGCATTATGCATCAAACTGTTTACTTTTCTGATTTTCAATTTTTAAAATTATGGCTCTGGTTTCTTCCACTTAAATTAAAAATATGATTATGATTGAATTTCTCTGGGCATTTATAAATAACCTTTAAAATTATAACTAAATTTTGCAAATTTATCCTTGAAGGATCTTGCTGATGCTTAATCCATTATTAAGTATATATTAAGTACCTACTATGTGCAAGGCATTGCAAATTTTAAAAAAGATGAAATATAACAACAATAAAAATCCTAGTCCTTAAGAAACTTATATTTTACAATATTTCATAAATAAGGAGATGCAAGATAATTTGAGGAGTAAGAACAAAAATGATAAAGGAATCAGGTAAGTCTTCCTTTAAACAATGGTAGTTAAGGAGAGTCCTGAAGGAAGCAAATGATTTTTATCTCCTATCTTCCTGCCTTCTTGTCTTCCTATAGCCATTATAAAAGGCAAAGTAGATTAAACAGAAATATGTGATTCACTTTGGAGACATATTGTGGGGAATCTTAAATATCAAACCATGGAATTTGTCTTTTATCACTCAAATAAGAGAAATCATTTGGAGATTTCCTCTGACATATTGTGGGGTTGAGTCGATAATAGATAATATGTACATAGACTTGTGGGTTGTTAAATTGTTATATCACAATTTTGAGCAAGTCACATAATATCCTTGGGTCTCAGTTTCCTCAACTTTAAAACATAGGAACTGTATTAGATGGTTTCTGAGATACCTTTATATCTTTGATCTAAGAATGCAATGGAACAAACCTATGAAATCAATTGTGTGGATTTTATTGTAATCACTTTTTTGAGGAAACTGATACTTAGAAGAATTAAATAATTTCAATTCAGTTTTTACATTTATCATGATCTAATATTGTCAGAGCCAGGACATAAGCTCAAGTCTTGTGATTCCAAGACTCACTGGTTTCCCTTTCTACATCGTGATCCTTTCATCAAAGGTTAACTGCTTACAATCAAATGCAATAAACAGAACAACCTGAGCCCAGCAATAGGTTTTAATCCTTAGGTTCCAAATCCCATATTCTTTCCTCATAGAACATCACTTCTCTCTCAGCCACCATATTCTTTAGTTATATTTTCCCTAGTGGGCACTGACTTCCAAAATTATTTTTTAAAAAAGACTATGAGAAACTAAGACATATGGAACAAATGGTACTAGTAGCAATTTTGAGGGAAATAGGGAAAGTTGTATTCTATGTTACTCTGAACCCTATTCTTTTTCAGTCACATTTATCAAGGAAATGAAGCAACTGGAGGCATGGGCCATTATTCTTGTGCCCACGGAGGTAAAGAAATATTGGCTAATATTTAACAACTTCTCTCTCTCTCTCCCTCTCTCTTGCTCTCACTCTTTCTCTCTGTATGTATATATATATATATATACACACACAAATACAACTACCTACATATATATACATATTACATTATAATGAATATATTATATACCAACATATTATATTAATATATTATAAATTGTAATAAATACCCATACACATATGTATATATACATATATATATATATAGTTATATACATATTCCACACATGACATCCTTTATAAAGTTTAATCAAAATTAATATTTTTCTACCACTTTCTTAAGTCTAGACAATCAACAAAAAATATATAAAGCCTTGATTTGTAGCATTTGCCAATTTCCAAGCTATAAATGCTAACATTGAAAATTTAATAATAACCTCTTATTAGTAGTTTAAACAGACTCTAGCACATGCCTGTTCATGCTTCATAAGTATTCTATCAGAATCTCCTTGATGTATGTCAGGCTGGAATATGTGCAGAGGAGGTAATTCAGAATGGAGAAGGGTCAAGCTGTGTTATATAACAATAAATTGAAGGACCTATAAATGTTTTGCCTAGGGTACAGATTTGTTCAATAGAGACATAATAACTTACTGTCAAGAATCTGAATGTCTATCATGAAGAGAACAGAAGAGATTTATTTACACCAACTCAGATTGAAGAATTAGGACCAATATATGAAAGTTATAGCAAAGTATATTTTGTATTAATTACAGAGTACACCTTTCTGGCAATTATAGCTAAATGAAAATGGAAGTTATACCTCAAGAGGTAATGAGTTACCTGTCACTGCAGAGTTTTTAAATTTCTTTTTTTTAAAAAATCTTTTAAACGTTTTCTTATTTATTTTTTTAGATTCTTTTTTTTTAATTTGAGTTCCAAATTTCCTCCCTCCCGCTCACTGAGAAAATAAGCAATAGGATATCAATTATACATGTCAAAATATGTATAACATTTTTATATTAGCAATATAATAAAAAGCAAGAAAAATAAAGTGAAAAATTATACTTCAATATGCAATCAGAGTTCATCAGTTCTGTCTCTCTGTCTCTCTGTTTCTGTCTCTTTGTCTCTGTTTCTCTCTCTGGAAATGGATAGTATTTTTTCATCCCAAGTTCTTAAGAACAACTAAGTCTTTCAAAGTTGATCATCCTTACAATATTATCACTAGATACAATGATCTCCTAGTCATTCTCGTTTCACTCTTAATCAATTTATATGAATCTTCCCATGTTTTCCTGAAACCATTCTTCTTATCATCATATGCTGCAACTTGTTGCACACCCCCTCAAATTTCCATTCTTTTTCACAATGAAGTAAAATTATTATAGTTTTTGTACATATAGGTCCTTGAACTCTTTTAAAACATAAACTAGTAGTAGTATTGCTGAGCCAAAGAGGTTTTCTTAGTTTTGTAATTCTTTGGGCATTGCTCTAAATTGTTCTCCAGAACAGTTGGACCAGTTATTTAACTCTTCCAAAATTCTTATTGGGCATGTGTCCAGTTAATATTTTTGTTTGAGACTTTGCTTGTAGCTTTTTTTAAAATTGGGGTTTTATTCTGACTTTATGTCTTGATCTTCACTGCCACCATCAGAATATTTTTATGGCCAAATACTTTTTTTGGGTGTGCTTGTTCATTTTTTCAGCCTATTTGTTATCTTTGAACTTTATGTTAAAATTGGGCTTTGCTTCCCTCAGGGTGGAGAGGCACTCTCTCAAGATTTAGGCTTTTTTGTGGTTCTGTTTTCAGAGCTAATTATAGGTGTCTCAAAGTTTGTAATGCTTTCAAGGTTGTATGATCCTGGGAGAGGTGTGGTCACTATCCTGATCTGTTCTCTGGTTTCTACCCAGGGAGGGTCTCTGCTCTGCTGTGGCTGCAAGCACTAGTCCTCCTCTTGCCCCTGGAACTGCAATCAGGTCCCTTACTGTTCTGCAATCACAAACACTAGTAATTCCGGGGTCCTGGGACCCCTGCTCTCTTGTGACCAAATACAGTGCTCCTCTCTGCCCTGCAACTGTGACCTAGAACTTCATATATACAAGAGTTTCCAATCATAATCAGTTATATCCAGTGTCAGCCAAAGGGAATCTACTTATGACCAGTTGTCCAATTCTATACCATCTCTGAACTGAGAGATTCAGAAGATCCTGTTGCTATTGCTGTTGCTCTTACCTCCATGTTTGAAGACTGGTGATGCTGCTGTGTGTATCCTGGACCAGCCCTGCCCCAGTGTCAAGATTTCTATTACTAACCTGCTAAGATGGAAAAATATTTTCCAAAATATGAAGAAAGATATTATCTTCATCCAGAGAAAGAACTAATAAAAAACTGAAAAATAAACTGGAATAATTGTACATATGTCTATTTCTATCTATCTACTTACTTGTGTTTAATAGTAGTCATCTTTAGGGTTGAAAGGAGAGAGAGAAAAAAGAAAACAAAAAAAATGTACAAAATAACTTTATTATATATTTAAAAGGAATAGAAAGGCATAAATAATGAATTTGCAATTTCACATGTAATCTTATTATGCTATGTAATGGAAATGCTTTTTTTAATTCTATAAAATAAAAATAAAATAAATGTAGATGAGAACCTGAGGTAAATGACTTACTCAAGTTCACACAATTATTAAGTTTCTGAGGCCAGATTTGAACTTAGAAAGATGAGTCTTTCCGAATCCAAGTCTGGCATTCTATTGTGCCATCTAGTTGCCCATGAGTAATGAGAATTTAAGTGACTGTCCAAGGTCACACACCCAATATGTGTCAGAGGAAGAATCCTAAGGCACTTTGCAAAGAAAAAGTCTACATAAATCTATATAAGCTTTGAGGCTGACAATATGCTTTACATATACTACCTCATTTGATCCCCACAATAACCCTATGAGGGAAATTATAATTATTATATTTATTTCATAGAGGAGAAAACTGACCTTCAGAAAAGATAGGGGAATGTTCAAAATGATGTAACTGGCAGGTACCAAAATTGGTATTTAAACTTGATTGTCTCCTGATTCTAAATTCACTGCACCATATTGGTACATTATGGATATGTCTCATTTTCTGGCATTCTGACCGAGGCAGTGGAGGATATTCATTTACCTATTCACTGTGACACTTTGCTACTCCCCATTTTTGGATTCTTTTTCTTCTCAGAAAGATTTGAGTAACTTTAGAAACTTCACAAAATCTACCCAGCTGACCACCGAATCAATTCACAGATATATTTATAATCTATTGGTTGGAAGTAAATTGTAAACTTTATGAAAGTAAGAGTTGTTTTATACTTTGGCTCTTATCCAGTAACTTGAACATTATGGGAACTTAAATATTTATTGAACTGAGCTGCTGAATTTTGTTGGTAGCATTGATATAGCTTTGTACTTTTAAGTACTATGGACTATGGCTATTCCATCCTCAAGAAAAGGCTTTTAACTAATGATCTCAGAAGCATAAAAATCCCAGGTAAGCCTTGTCTTGCACAGAGCTACAGTATTATTTCAATGAAATTCTAAATATATGATGAATGGATAATCTTGTCTGATATACTCTAAGGATCCAAGCATACATGATTCATTATAAAACATAGTTCCCCAAATATAACTTCATGGAAACAAACTAGGTGAAAAAAAAGACATTATAATAAAAATGTCAAAGGTAGATTGTTAATTGACATCATCACCTTTCAATATTTCCTCTCTCCTGCTTGCCCTTCATTCCACCAGAAGCAGCAGAAAAGAGAAAGACAGTTTCTTGTCTTGTTCAATATCTGAAAGTGAATTTACTGAGGTAGCTTTTTAGAGATTTTTACAAACAATAATTCCATAGATAGATACATTGCTTCAGTTAGGTGTTCTATGCCTGGTTACACTTGACTTCAGTCAACTTATGTATTCATTACAAATTTTTCTCATTCTTTGTTAGTCATAAATAACTCAATTCTTTATTCTGCATACTTTACTGCTCAGTTGTGACAAATTAGATTACAATGTGGTGGGTAAGCTCCAGGAAGGTCTTTGATCAAAGAGGTAGGTGCCTAATGTCACTGCTAGTTAGGATGAGTTATAATCAAAGTCTGTATGAAAATATTTAAGGGTGGAAGAAGATAAGCAGGAAGCATATTGGGGTTCTAAATGGCAAATCAGAAAAAAAAAACTCCACAACCAAACAACATAAAGATCGTAAATGCAAACAGCAGAATGTAGTCCAGGTGGGATCTGACAAACAAATTTTGTTAGAAGTTATTCAAGCTTTCCAAGATGTTCCTTTTATTTGAATCTACTAGTACCAGTGTGGTAGCCAAACTTTTGACTATATGTGTTGTGGGATATTTGTACCCACTAAGTGTGTAATTTGCTTGCCTTCCTGCAAATCCCAACACATTGAAACTATCCTAACAAATAAAACAAAACATCTCATAAATTTTTCTCAGGGAAATCCTCCCTCTGAGAGAAGAGATAAACCATTTCATCACACAGTATGTTTCCTGCCTGATTTGCTGTCTGCTGCTGGAAGAGAAGAAACATTTATCTATCTATAACACCAGAGCCTATACTTCCAAGAAAGTGGGGAAAGATCATAGCATCAAGTCTTCAGCCTGGAATTTTGCTTTGATAGAGGAGCACAACTTCAGCTCCATGCATAGGTCCTCTCATCTGAACTTCCCAATGAGCTTAGAGGTTTCCCCTTTGTCCAAACACTTATGAAAATTGGAAATATACCTAATATAATTCCTAATGATTAACAGACTCCACCTTGCTCATACTATCTCTATCATAGTGATTCTGAATCCCTAATGATCATCAAGCAAACTTTCTTCCCTGTCCTCCATTTACTTATCTCTTATTTCCATTTGTCTTAAATCAATCTCTTTTCTTTTCATAACTGTTGTCCCACTTTAATGCTATCTATCTCTTCTACTATGGTTTCTGGAATGTCTGCTCCTAAGAAAACACACTAACCTTCATCTTTTCCTTTCTTATTTCTTCCATCTTCTGATTTTTAATGAACACTAGCTTTCTCCTTATGACACAGCCTCCATATTTAGAACTGGCTGTCCTTTTTTTTTCTTTTTTAAAGCTTTTTATTTTCAAAATATATGCCTCAAATTTTCAAAATTCACCCTTGAAAAATCTTGTGTTACAATTTTTTCCCCCTTTCCCTCACCCCTCTTCCCAGATGGCAAATAATCCAATATATGTTAAATGTATAATTCTCCTATACATATTTCCACAATTATCATTCTGCAAAAGAAAAATCAGATCAAAAAGGAAAAAAAATGAGAATGAAAACATAAAAATGCAAGCAAGCAAAAGCAAAAAGGCGGAAATACTTTGTTGTTATTTACATTCACTCCCCACCGTCCTCTCTCTGGGTACAGATGGCTCTCTCCCTCACAAAACCATTGGAACTGATCTGAATTACCTCACTGTTGAAAAGTGCCGTGTCCATCAGAATTGATCATTGTATAATATTGTTGCTATGTCTTGCTAACTTTCTTTCTTTTTCTCTATTTCTTTTTCTTTTTTGTTTTTGCTGATGCAATTGGGGTTAAGTGACTTGCCCAGGATCACACAGCTAGGAAATGATAAGTGTCTAAGCCCAGTTTTGAACTCAGGTCCTCCTATGTTCAGGACTGGTGCTCTATCCATTGAACCACCTAGCTGCCCCTGAATTTCTTGTAGAACAATACAATTCCATAACATTTATATATCATTTCTTATGCAATCATTCTCCAACTGATGAGCATCCACTCATTTTCCAGTTCCTTGCCACTACAAAAAGGGCTACCACAAACATTTTTGCACATGTGGCTTCACCCAGAATATCACCCAGAATATTCACCAGGATATCACCCAGAAATGCACCACTTCCATATCTATGAATTCTGAAATTCTCTTATCTGATCATCTATTGTCATTCCATTTGTCCTTCTGCATTACGATCTTAAATCCTGTTCTTCATCCTTATGATGTTCTCCAATTCTTCAACCCCTCAGTTCTTTCCCATCTGCACTCCTCTTTTCCTGATTTGGGTCTCTTAAAGAATTAGATCAATTCTACATTGTCATTTCAAGTCCTTTTCTCCCTTATCTTATCACTGATTTTGCCCTAAAAGGCTTCAAATTATTCCCTCAATCCATTATTGCCTTTGTTCTATGCATGAGCTGAACAAAGCTGGAGAAAATTGGGAAACCATGCTGACTGGGTTTAATATAAATTTGGGTTAAGTAATCTCAACTATGTCCTTATGTAGATTATTTGAGACTTCCCTTATTGACTTATGATCCCATTTAACACTAAGGTTCATCCAAACCTGTTTTTTCTCAAAACTTCCATGACTCTTTCTCTTCTCACACTTTCTGGTAAGAACTCATTTTGTATTTAATTGAACAAAAGGTTATTCACTGAGAGCTCTCTCTTCATCATGTGTCAGATCACCCAGATATCCTCTGTTATGATCTATTCCTGAATCCTGCCTCATTTAAAGAAGTGATCCTTCCTGTTCAGACAAAACCATTTGCATGCACAAGTGATCCCTTTTCAAAACATCTTCTCCAATAGCTGTTCCCTCTATCATCCTTGTTCCCTCACTTATCTTCAATCTCTTCCTGACTATTGGCTGCTTCCCTTTACCTCCATTTGCTAAAAATAAAATAAAATAAAACAAACAAACAAACAAACAAAAAAACAAAAATAAAAAACAAAACCCAAACAAACAAACCAAAAATTCCCCCAAACTCAGTTAAATTAATTAACTCAGTTAAAAATCACTTGATAGAATTGAGGAAACAGTACATTCCAGGCAAAGGAAAGAGTCAGTAAAAGAGTGGAGATCTCCCATAGGTGAGAACAGTCTCTGTTTAAATATACTAATTTATAGTAATTTTAAAGTATATTATAGTGATACTTATTCAAGACAATTGAACTTACTGGATTTGCCTAGAAGTAAGAAGGAGGGGGTACCTCCTACTACAGAGTAGGTATTTAATAAGACTTATTAATTCATTGATTTTGGCTCAACCGAAGGAAAAGCTTTCTAATAATTAGAGCTGTCCAAAAATGCATTGGATTGCTTCAGGGGCAGCAGCATCTGGATCATTGGAGGACTTTAATCAGATATTCAATGACTACTTGTTAAGAGTATTGTAGATAGGAATAGTATGCTAAGTAGTTAGAACAGAAAATTCAGAAGTCCTTTATAGTAGTGCAATTTTATGTGTTTTTATTTTTGTGACTATGATATTATTACTCAGGAATTACTAGTTAGGAACACATTCCCATAGTCTGTTCTAATTGCCTTCTTTTCCATGACAAATGGAAATATTTTCCATGACAGTTGTCCCTACAGAAGAATGTTAAGGGGAAATTTAGCTTTCCAAGTATAAATTAAATTTCATGGTGATCTGGAATTTCTTTTAGATATGGACTTCACCTTGCCTCAGAAAGTTGTTTGTATCAGATTGTTTTTCTGTAATAAAATTCATATATTAAAGGTTTAAGCTAAAGTGATTCTCTTCATGGTTTATGTCCCACACAATAAACTCCAGTGCATTTTTAGGATCTCAAATATATATATATATATATACACACATACATATATATATAATATACATACATACATACATTATATATATACATATATATAATATATATACATACATTATATATATATACATATTTTATATGTGATAAAATATATAACATTTAATGACCTTCCTTATTGCAAATATTTTTGCTGACTTTCTTCAATTTCTGAAATAATCTTCCTCTTCTTCTCTGCCCCCTGGCTTTTCAAGTCACTGCTTAAATCTTGCTTTCTATAGGAGGAGGTATGGTTTATGTTTCTATATAAGGTATACCTGGCATATCTGGGTTATACCTACTATTATGTGCCATGCACTGTGCTAAGCATTGGGGATCCAAAGCAAAGCAAAGATAGTCTATATTCTCAGAAGATACTAGAGTTAAAAAGGACCAGGAAAGGCTTCCTGTAGAAGGGGAGGATTTCAGCAGCCATTTGAAGAAAAACCCATAAAAAACTCTAGGTAGCAGGAAATGGAGAGTCTTATGAAAGGAATAGCAAAGATGTCATTATCAGTGGTTCTCAGAATAGGATGTGGAGAGTAAAAGAAGACAGGAAAGGTAGCATATGGCCAGATCAGGACAGGCAATAAAGTGAAGGTACCTGGAAATTGAACCCAAAGTGGGGGGTCGAGATGGATGTGGGGAATGAATTTGGAACTGGGACCTTCATTTTATGAACATAACAAATAAGAATGATGAAAAAGAAGATGGTGAAAAATGAGCAGTTAGTTTAGTCTTACCAGTCTTAAATTGGTAGGCAGCCAATCAAATGGTAGGTGAAGAAGATGAACAATTATTTATTAACTGACTAACTATTAACTGCTTACAAAAGAAAATGCTTTCTGGATTTCCTTATCTGATCCAAAATATCTTTCCATCTGTCAGACATCCTGAAACCTTTCCTCCTACAAAATCTGGAATCCCCACTAGTTTATACAGTGAATAGTGTGTTGGACTAGGAACAAGGAAGATTTATTTTCAAATCCTACCTCAGACACTTATTAGGAGTGTGACCCTGAGCATAGTTCTTAATCTCTTCGAAGATTCAGTTTTCTCATCTGTAAAATGGAACTGATAATTTTGTATGATAAGAACACTTAGCTCCCAGGATTGCTATGAAGACCAAATAATATTTGTAAATCTTAAAGCACTATATAAATGTTAGACATCATTGAAGTTTGCTAATTACTATCCTATTACTAGAAGAGAACCAAAATAATATCACTATGTCAGAGTCGAGGTACAGTGTATTAAACTATGGCTGATCAGACTAATATGAGCTTAGAAGGCTCTACCTCAATTTGGGCACAAATAATCTGGGTGAATATTTTGAGTGGAGATGTCTCTAAATTTCATCAGATTATGTTTGTTGTGAGCTGCTGAAATTCTGCATTGCTTATGGAACACAGCACCTTCTTTGATTTGGGCATACCATTCTGTGTCAGTGTCTACCAATGTCTTCCAAAGTTTTTCAGAGAGACCTTGTTAGATTCAAATAATAAAAGAGGGGTGTTAAATTTGGAGTCTTTTGAACTTGGTTTCTTCTACTAGCTTTGTGATGATTTCCCTCATCTATAAAAATTAGGATAATTCTTATAGTATTTATCTTAGAAGTTTACATAAAAGGACAGGGAGGAAGATGATTCTTAAGATAATTATAAATATAAGTTAATTAGTAAGAACATTGGTAAAATAGTGCTTATTATCTATAAAGGAAAAAAAAGGGCCCTGGGATTTTCTTTACATCCCCTTGAGTATATGAACCTGGATTCGTTTATCAAATTAGTTAGTGCAAGTCATAGAAAACTTGGCAAGGAAGGTATGAAATATAGGACAAGTTTCAATTTGAAAAAAAAATTGATTATTGGAGAGTGGGTTCTAATCATAGAAGACAGAAAGTCTGGTAGTAAGAGTCTTTTCAGAATTCAGCTAGGGATGCCCTCCTTTGGTCCACTTAACCTATTAAATGTATAATGCTGCCATCTTGCTGCCTAAGGTCAAGGAGGACAGGCCTTGGAGTTTGAGTTCTTGGAATAAATGCTAGAGGGTTAGGGGAGGCAACATCACAGGTAAGAAAATATGATAGGTAAACTTTTTACCTAAGACTAGCCCTGTGAAAAAGGCAATAAAAGACAATAATATATACATGAGCTAGTTGTCAACTTCTCCATTTTCTCTGCCCCTAGAATTGATAGTTTCTTAAGCTGGCTATCAGATATGGTGTTTCTCCTTGGTTACAATAATATTATCCTCTGAAGTCAATCTCCTGGGAACACTAAGTCCCTGACCTTCTAATTAGGTCTCTTTTTCTTCATTGACTGATGCTATTTTTTATGAAGCAACTGCTTTTGTAGGCAGAAATGGAAAAGCACAATGAGGGGAACCAGACAGACGATTTCCATTTAATAGCCCTCTCTTTTACCTCATTCACCTTCTGACCCAGTTGAGAAAGTAGCAGGACTCCTTCTTATTCCTTCCTTAATGAGGGTAGTTTCCTCGAATACACAATGAGATTGAGCCTACACAAGAGATTCTTTACTCTGTGAGGGGCCTGTGAAGACAGCTTCTTGGTTAAATAGAAAATTAATTTTCAAAATTTTTTGGTAAAAGACTATCATGAGTTACTTTGCACTAAAAGAAAAAAAAACTTTTAACTGAGATGGATTCTATTGTGGGGAACAAATTTCATTTCTGTTTTCTCCATTTAAGAGTATCACAGTAATTATAAGAGCTGACATTTTCATAAAACTTAATATTTACAAAATGTTCAATGTATTTTTTTTCATATGATTCTAAGTCCTTGAAGTAAGTGCTACACCTCTTTTATGTGGGAGGCAATTCAGACCAAGGTAATTTGCCCATGGTAACTCAGCTACAGCTCCCGACTTCAAAGACAATGTTCATTTTTTCTACATTATACTTTCTCACTTCTCACAGAGACTTCAAAAATATTTTTTTAGAAAATCTTTTAATTTTTAAAAACTTATTTATTTTATTCTTTCTGGCTTTGTATTAACTTTGAAACATTATCTAAAATAATGCCATCTTAATCTGAACAAATTATACTCTTTGACTCATATATACATATATACCTACTCATGAAATGAAGACAATTTTTGAGAGGAAGTGAACACACAGATCTTGATTCTTTTCTATAATAATAGCTTCTATTTTCAAAATACATGCAAAGATAGTTTTCAACATGCACCCTTGCAAAACCTTGTGTTCCAAAATTTTCTCCCTCTTTTCCTCCACTCCCTCCCTTAGACAGCAACTAATCCAATATAGGTTAAACATGTACAATTCTTCTAAACATATTTCCACATTTATCATGTTCCACAAGAAAAATCAGATCAAAAAAAAGGAAAAAAAAATGAGAAAAAAACAAGCAAACAAGAATAAAAAAGGTGGAAATCCTATGTTGTGATCCACATTTAGTCCCCATAGTTCTCTCTCTGAATGCAGATGGCTCACTCTATCCCAAGTCCACTGGAATTGGCCTGAATTACTTCATTGTTGAAAAAAACCAAGTCCATCAAAGATGATTATCACATAATTTTGTTGTTACTCTGTACAGTATTCTCTTGGTCCTGCTCACTTCTCTCCAGACTTCTCTGAAATCATCCTGCTGATTATTTCTTATAGAACAATAATATTCTATTACATTCATATACCACAATTTATTCAGCCATTCTCCAACTGATGGGCATCCACTCACTTTCCAGTTCCTTGTCACTATAAAAAAGGGCTGCTGTAAACAGTTTTGCACATGTGAGTCCTTTCCCCTTTTTTATGATCTCTTTAGGATATTATAAACCCATTAGAGACATTGCAGGATCAAAGGGTATGCATAATTTGACAGATCTTGAATGTTGAATCCCAGAGTTATCTTTTTGTTCAATTAATTAATTGATATGCTTTACATACTTATGATAAGCAAGGTACCAGACAAAACCAAATTGGCTGCTTTCCTCTAGAAGTTTACATTTAACAGCTGTCTAATGGAGAGTCTACAAGATAGACATAAACAAATAATTGCAAGATCTTTTGAAGAAAGAGAGAATATTAAAGCTTAGAGAATTCCAGGAATTCTTTATAGAGAAAATGACAACTAACAAGAAAAAAATGGGGATTATGTGAACCTCCCTTCCTGAGAAGTCAGGGAGGACGTGATCAACATTGTGTACCAAAATGTAATGTTCATGCTAGCTTTCAAATATGATGTCCGGGCTAGCTTTCTGGAGGATCTCTGGAGAAATGATGAAGGCAGGAGAGCCAGGAAACTGGTCAAAGATGGAGTGTCTGTGTCTGAGACTCCTTCTGTGTCTGTCTGAGAGATTCTCAGTTCCCTGTCCTCCAACCCTTAAATACCTCAGTATGATTATATCACTACAACAACTGAGCATGTGCCAATTGCCCATCAAATCACCTTCACATTAAGTATATATTAGAGAACCATTGTCTCACACCAAGTTAAGCACTATAAGCACCCTGCTGCCTTTGATTCAAGTACACCTTTTCAGAGTTCTGGTCCTCTACAATGTGAGACAGAGATGTATTTCTAATAGGAGGGAAAACTTTTACAAATGCAACAAGGCAGAAAACGTACTGCCATATTTAGGGAACAATTTGGCTAGAATGAACTGTGCATGATGGGGAGTAATCTGAAACATGTCTGAAAAAATAAATTAAAACTAGACTCTGAAAGTCCTTAAATACCAAGATCAGGTAAATGAAGGGACAGGTGGCTCCAGCTCTCTTCCCTAAGGACTGTCAATCTCCTACCACACTTAGAAAATATGAACTGAGGATAACAGATGACTTTGGAGAATGCATAATTGCTCATTTCTTACCTTATTTGCATTTTCTCTGCCAATATAATTAGATGGCTAATGGCTAATAGAAAATCAATAGATATTTATTAACTGTTTAGTATATGCAAGGCACTATCAGGGCAGCAGCGGTTCAGTAGATAAGAGTATCTAACCTGAAGTCAGGAAGACCTGAATTGGATTTTAATTCAACCTCAGATAGTTACTAGCAAAATGACCCGGAGCAAACCATTTACCACTGTTTGCTTCAGCTTCCTGAGCTATAAAATGATCTAGAGAAAGAAATGGCAAACTATTCTAGTGTCCTTATCAAGAAAGCCCAGATTGGCTTGAAGAGACCTACATGAACTGATGCTATGTGAAATGAGCAGAACCAGGAGATCATTATACATGGCAACAGAAAGACTATATGATGATCAATTCTGATGGACATGGCTCTCTTCAACAATGACAGGATTCAGACCAATTCCACTTGTTCAGTGATCTACACTCAGAGAGAGAAGTGTGGGGACAGAGTATGGAACACAACATAACACTCTCATTCTTTCTGTTGTTATTTGCTTGCACTTTGTTTTCTCCCTGTTTTCTTTCCTTCTTTCTTGATCTGATTTTTCTTGTGCAGCAAGATAACTGTATAAAATGTAAACATATATTGGATTTAACATGTATTTCACTATATTTAACATGTATTGAACTACCTGCCAGCTAGGGGAGAGGTTTGGGGGAAGAAGGGGAAAATTTGGAACGAAAGGTTTTGATAGGATCAATGTTGGAAAAATTACCCATGCATATGCTTTGTAAATCAATCAACCAATTAATCAATTATTTTAAAAAGAAAGCTCCAGATTGAGTCATGAAGAGTGAGACCTGATTGAGCAACAACAATAAAGTACTGAAAAGAAAAAAAAAAAACATGGTCTCTAACTGCAAGATATTTATTGTACTGTGATGATCTATATGCTAACAATGTACTCAGGCAATGGATACAGAGTTGATGGAAAGTATTTGGAGAAGGGAAAATAAAACTGGAGGATTAGTAAAGACTTTCCTTAGAAAATGGGATTTGTTGATATCTAAGACAAACACAGAGCTGGTAAAGGAGTATCTAGATATCCTTCATAATAATCTCTCATGAACTACACATTAGGACTTTTAAAAAACTGACAGATGATTGCTAAGTCTTTTCCAAGACTATGAAGAAGGAAAGAGTTTTTTCAAATTGAACATTTTTAAAGTCTGCAAACCACAGACTAATTTATTCTTTGACACATTTACTGGGGATCAGAGGAATGTTGTAGGTATAATTTGTCTAGATTTTGTTTTTAGCAAAATACAAGAAATAGTCTCTCATATTATTCTTCTGGAAAAGATAGGATAGGTGAACTAGAAAATAATATATTTAATGTGTTATGAAACCTATTGAATAATTAGACCCAAAGAAATGAGTTGACATTTTTTGGCATAAAAGATTATAAAAATATTTTAAATATTCTCTTTGGTGATACAAATGATTTAATCATCTCCCCATGCACCCAACTAGACAGTCAATTAGTCAAGTAGTTGCAGCTGAGCACAGGATATTGAAAGTGCTATTTTTCTCAGATGCACTATGGGGCATTGATGGCAGATGGGGATGAGGTAGGAAGATATAAAGGATACTTATATACAGGTGAAAACTCCATAGACCCAAGCTAATAGCAGTGGGTTAACAACTTCCAGTAAATCCTTCAAAGTTTTCTGCAACTCACTCCTTGTATTCAAAATGTTCACTATATCTTCTGAATCATATATCCTGGAGGAGATGTGAACTTCCTTCATGCACCTATCAGACAAAGACTAGATCAGCTTGATTTAAATGGACAGATAAATTAATGCTTTGAGTAACTACAGTGAGTAACTGTGGGAATAAATTCCACAGCTCTTGTGTTCTTGTCACCAACTTTCATCCAGAGTTTTTCCACTATGTTCAGATACACCAGGCTGAGTGAGTGCTCTGACTCATTCATGGAATGGATTATACTGAAATTTTTTCATCATAGACTCTATCAGATACCTGTTAGTCCTTCTTATTTTGCAGGGGTCCTCAAACTACGGCCCGTGGGCCAGATGTGGCTGCTGAGGACATTTATACCCCTCATCCAGGGATATGAAGTTTCTTTATTTAAAGGCCAACAAAACAAAGTTTTTGTTTTTACTATAGTCCGGCCCTCCAACAGTTTGAGGTACAGTGAACTGGCCCCCTATTTAAAAAGTTTGAGGACCCCTGCATCTAGACCATCAATCAATCAATCAGCTTTACTGCTTAAATCCAGTTTTTTAATTGTAAAGTTTGAAGGACGTTTGTATTGGAGTGGGCAAAGATCTAGCCATAGCTCTGTGTTATTTAACATTAGTTACCAATGCATTGGATAAAGACATATTTGACATGTGCATGTCATGAACTTCTATGGACCCTATTATATACTCCTCTCGTGGGATATGGCCAACCTACTCACACTTTGAACTAGCTCACTCACATAAACCATCTCTCACAGTAGAGTTTCTTAGAGAAGAACAACCATAGTTATACTCAAATTTTCTCTAAGTTTAAGAAGTAATGATATTGTGAATGATAAGCAGCTGCTTTACTTATCATTATTGTTCAGAAGTCTCCACCAATATACTACTATTTACACAAAACTGGCACTTGATAATGACACCATTTGATCTTATTTTGTCTATTCACTTATCAATAATATAAAAGCAAATAATCAATATATTTCAGTCATTTCATATAATCAAATACAAAAATCCCAGTGTACCACAATCTAGTAGGGCACATTCTCCTCTTAATGCAGATTAATAGGTGAAATTGAGAATACTTATAGAAACCTGACATGAAAACATTTGAGTGTGATTTTAGATAATTCAAGACCCTATACTTCAGGTTTTAATGTCATTTACCTATTCAGGAATATCTACACCAAATGAAGTTCCTTATCTGCTAATTCCTCTTTTTCTGGTTTTCCCTCCTCATCTGCTAGACAAATCCTCTTTATAGTTGATAGAATACTGATCTGGAGTCAGTCAGATATGAATTCAAATTCAATCTTAGACATTTAGTAGCTGTATAACTAGTTTCCTTAAGTGTTAAATGGGGGAAATAATAGCACCTGCCTTACAAGTATATTGTGATTATCAAATGAGATATATTTGTAAATCAGTTGGCATAATACCTGGCACATAGTAGGTACTCAATTTTACCCCCTTCCACTTGGTTTAGCATTTTATTAGCATTAAGCAAAAGTCCTGTTTTTCTATTTCTTCCAGTCCCCAAACTATGTGAAATGAACTTTATTCTATATTTTTTTCTGAAGCAACCTAATTTCCTCTTCTTTATGCAGAAAAAAATTATTATTTTGCCCCTTTACACGGACAAATAACTTAATTCTTTAAGAGGCAATACCTTATATCGGATGACAAGTTTGTTAAATTTGTAGATGACACAAAGATGGAGGAATTAACAGAGTGGATGAGAGTCAGGATTCAAAGGGAACTTAGCAGGTCAAAACATCAGAATGAATTTAATAAAATGAAATTTGAGATCAATAAATTAAAATTTCACATTTGCATTTAAAAATCAGTTTTACAAGTATGAACCAGGGAAAGTAACATGACCATTACACAAATATTCCATATAAAACCCATCAGTATAGATCCTTCAAGAATAACTTTATTTTATTTTATAAGATTACTACATAATAAGTTAGGGAAATGCAGTAGATAGATGATATTTTATCTACTTGTTTAATTGAGGAGATAAATGGCTAAATGATAATATGTTTAGGTAGATTCAAAATTATTTGAATGACTGAGGCCAAATTGTAGGCACTAATATTTGGATGCCCAATCCGAAGGAAGCACTTGATGGCATAGCTCGTGAATCTGTGCTTATTCCTGAATTCTTTACCATTTTTTTGTCAATGAAGTATAACATCATAGATGACAAGCAAACCTACCAAATTTGCACTGATGCTAAAACTGGATATGAGAATCAAGACCTTTTTAGGCTATAAGTTGGAAAAAACAAGATCAAGATAAATGTCTCAGTTACAAATATAAAATATTAAATTCACAAGAACATAATGTTTAAGATATGGCTACGTAGCATGTCATATTAAAAATATCTCTACGTTTTATTGAATCAGATGATCAACATTGATCAACTATATGATGCAGAGTCAGAGAAACTATGCAGAGGCAGAGGGTCCAAGACTGGGAAAGTATTAGTTCTATCATATTCCACCTTGGTAAAGTTCACATCTAAAATATTATGTTTATTTTAAGGCGATATACATATGTAGTCAGAAACTTTTTAGTTGTCTGTTAATTTCCCAGCCTATTACTCAGCTTTCAATCTATTAAAGCAGGGCTCTGTTTCCAGGTGGAGGGTGCACTATCTCAAGCTTCAGGAATTTTGAGCAGCTGTTTTCAGAGCTCTTTCTAGGAACCTGACCACAAGCATTCTTTTCTGCCCTAAATCTATTAGATGTCCTTGCCCCACGGTAGCTGTAAGATCTAGTGTGCTAAAACAACAGACTCCTGCTTTGCTGACACCGGGACTGGGGTTAGGGCTGCTCACAGCACTCCCACCCTTTTGCCACAGACCCTCTCCAGTGACCTTCCAAGGCTTCCCTGGTGTCCTCGAGTTAAGAGCTCCAGAAGCCACCACTGATTTAGAAGTCCCACCTACTGATGCTGGGGCAGCAACTGGGGCTTGGAATGTGCTAGTGTATCCTGCACTAGGATTGTTGACTGGGCTCCCACCTTGGTACCTTTTCTGCTGACCTTTTAAGTTATCTTCAGCTGGGAAATGTTCTACTTTGACTTTTTGAGTGTTCTAGTGCTTTGAAATTTGTTTAGAATTATTCTTTAAAGGAATTTTGTTACGATTTAGGGGAGAGATTGGGTGAGTTCCTGCCTACACTCAGCCATCTTGTCTCTAAGGACATTGGTAAGCTCTTGTGAGAGCTAAGGAAAGGAACAATATAATATAGGGTCTCAAATTCTAAGATCAGATTATCATAGAATAAGAATTGGAAGGGACATTACTGCTTATCAATTCTAACACTTCAGAGATGAAGAAGAAATGTGGACCAGAGAGGTGATGTGATTTACCTGAATCCACAAAATTAGAGTCAGAATTCAAAATGGGATGACATTGCTCTTAGTTTATTACTTCTAGTTCAATTCTCTACTGCTTCCTTGATATGTAATAATTGGTTGAAAAAATTGGAGATTTTATCCTTCAGAAGAGACTCAGAGAAGTTATAATGACTATCTTTTAGTATTTGAAGGATTGTCACATGCAAAAAGAATTAGACTTTTTGCTTAATCCCAGAGACAGAATTAGGTTAACAAGAGGAATTTGAAAAAGACACAAATTTAGGTTTAATGTCTGAAACATTAATTCTAATTCTAACTAATTCTAACAATTAGAACTATCCTAAAGACAGAATGGATCTCTTTAGGAAAGATAAGACTCTTCTTCAAGTAGATGCTGAAAGATCACTTCTTGTTGCAGAGAATGTACTGATCTTTGCTATGGGTTAAGCTAGCTGGCCTCTGAGATCCCTTAAATGAATGAGAAGAATGTAATTTGTAAGTAATTCTGAAGAGATATTACCCACTTCACATGTTTTACAGAGCCAGCTTTTCCTATCTATAAGAATTCTTAAGACCATAGTGATTCTAGTATTTTGGATTAGGATGTTGTACAAGAAATATATCTTATTAGCTTTTATACTTATACCGTCTTTATTTCTTACATTTTCACTCTTTTAGATGCTAAGTGTACTCAAACAAAACCAGAGAATATGGCAAGAGCATTGTCAAAGGTCTACATATCTTTAGCAATGATTGAATTAGAAGGGCCTGGAGATTGGATGATAAGCAGGTATTTGGGACTGCCCTGGAAAGCCAAGAGTTGGCAGAGGAAGGCAGAAGAAAAGGATCTAATGATGTTTCTTTGAGATTATTGCTTTCTTGCCTAGGTATTGCTTTTTCATTGTAGAATTGGGCCAGCTTCAGAACTTTGCATTTAGGTATGAGTTTAGTTAGTGTAATTCTCATAAGTAGCTATTAACTCAAGGAATATGACTAGTTCCAGACAGTACTCTCATTCTTTCCCAATACACGCAGTCATACACAATCCAAAAGGACCCTCATCCAGTATCTTCAATCCTCCTAGGAGTAAACAGAAACTATACATCTCTCTGGGTTGTTCTTAAATGGGAATATTTTAGTATAAAATATGTTAGTAGGGGACAGGGTTCATGGAAGAGGCAGTTAAATAATTGCCTGAACTATTCAGCTTTGTTGAAGCTTTCCATAGGCAAAACTACAAAGTTTTCTCACAATATAATATGATTTAATTTAGACTAAGATGAGTGGCCTGATCAGACCACCTGTGCCCAAAATGTCTCTGCCACTGGTTCTTAGAATCTGCCATTGATTGCTTCCAATGGAAATAGCAGCTGGTGAGGAGATGCTTCAGTTCTACTGAGTGATGATGCTCATGCACCTGTGTGCTTGGGCTTCATCTATATTGACAGCTCCTTCTTTTTGTATCTTTCATGGTAGCCTTGGCCTTTGTTACAATTGGGGTTATTTATTTCTCCATTTAGCATCTATATTTTAGCCTTAGGGGATTCAAGCCATTGATATTTTGGGAGAAAAGCACTCTGTAAGAGGAATGGGAACAAACAAAAACTTATTCAATCAATTTATTGAGTCTACATGTGTATCCAAAATTGATAGAGAGAAGAGCTACTAAAAAACTGCAGACAGACAATTCTCTCTAAGAGCTTGTGTTTTTTCTTTTTGGAAATGAAAGTCATACATATGTGAAACAACTAGACAGAGGAAGCAAGGGATTAAAAATGTCATACAAACTATTTTAATAAATGTGAGAGTAAAACATAATCAGAATGGCATCAGTATGTGAGGCAAAAGTATCTGAAGATCAGCTGCTACAAATTTAGGCATTACTGCAACCTATGCAGCAATCAACATTGTGCCTCCTGTCTCCCTCCTACCATCCCCCTGGCTTGGCCAAAACCCTGGGATTTCATTCACTGTCCTAGTCGGGGTAGTCAAGAATTTTCTCCAAACTTCAGTTGGAAAGACTGATGATATATTTCCAATAGTTCTAGGAAAATGCTCCATGAGGACACACCCTGAGGTGACTGATCATTTCAAACGGCCTCATTTGGTATTATTTATTTATGAGGAAACATCATTTTCTGAAGAGAATCTTGAAGTATAGCATTAAAAATTAACTTGAAAGCCTGCCTTACTCAAAACAGTAAAGAAGATAAATAAAGTGACCACAGAGGTTTCTCAGAGTATATTCTAGCAATATGCACTTATTATCTTTAACAATAGAGACTAGACAATGATCATCTCTTCTTACAAATAGTAGGGAAAAGGAAGAAGAGGATACACATTTATTAAGCACCTACTATGTGCTAAGCATTGTGCTAAGCACTTTATTTCTTTTTAAAATTATTTTTCTTTTGGAGTTTATGTATCTACTTAAAAATTTCTCCAATTACATTTAAAACATCTTTTACATTTGGTTTGCAAAGCTTTTGAATTCCATATTTTCCCTTATCTCAAACCCAAACCTCCATTAAGAAATCATATATGAAGTTATGCAAAACATTTCCATAAAAGTCATTTTGTAAAAGAAAACATAAATCTCCAACCTTAATAAAAAACCCTCAAGAAAAATAAAGAGGAGGGAGAGAGAGACAGAGAGACAGAGACAGAGATAGAAAGACACAGAGACAATGAGAGACAGAGATAGAAACAGAGATATAGAGAAACAAAGAGAGAGAGAGAGAGAGAGAGAGAGAGAGACAGAGAGACAGAGAGAGAGACAGAGAGAGAGAGAGAGACAGAGAGAGAGAGAGACAGAGAGACAGAGAAAGAGAGAGAGAGAGAGAGAGAGAGACAGAGACAGAGAATGCTTTAATCTGTATTCAGACACAATCAGTTTCTTCTCTGGGTATGAATAGAATTTTTCATCCTAAGTTCTTCAGAGTAGTTGTGTATCATTATACTGCTGAGAATAGCAGTCATTTACAAGCTGGTCATCCCAGAACATTGCTATTACTTTGTGTACAGTACATTTCACTTTGCTTAAGTTCATGGAGAACTTCCCAGGTTTTTTTCTGAGAGAAACCTGCTTATCCTTTCCCATAAAATAATAATTCAATGACAATCATATACCACAATTTATTTAGCCATTCCCCAATTGACATGCATCCCCTCAGTGTTCAATTTTTTTTACCCTGAGAAAGAAGCTGCTACAAATATTTTTGTACATATAGGTTCTTTTCCTTTTTTTAAAATCTCTTTTGGTATTTATGCCTAGTAGTGGTATTTGTGGATGGGAAACTGAGGCTCAGAAAGATAGTGACTTGCCCATGATCACATAGCTAGTAAATGTCAGAGGCAGAATTCTGAAGCCAGATGTCTTCATAATGAGTCTAGTATATTTTCAATTACATAACAGTGTGACATTTTTGGAGAATAAACCTAAGGAGAAATCAGGTACCCATTTTACACCATTTAGATACTAGAAAGATCACAATTCATGTCATTGAATCTTCTTTTTCATTTTATACTCATCTTGGAAAGGTGTTTGTATTTTACTGTTATATCAGTGTTTCATATTTCATTTCACAGGTAAGAGGGACAAGAGCTACATGTAGACATTCTTTTTGATAGTTTTGGTTGTGTAGGGTGTAAGATGTCTTACAATAGCATCTGTCAGGTACTACTTCACTAATTCCATTAGTAACTATTTTATTGCTTTCAAAGAATCTAGAAATTAGTTCTGCTACGTCAAAAAATGTTTAAAATGTTAAAATTCTCTCATTACTTAATTAATCTTGTCTAATCCTTTTCCCTAACTTGGGTTTAAAAAACTGAAGAAACCATTTTAATTATAAGCTTGGTGAACTTTCTCCTGCTAAAAACCTGAAATCATAGGCTTATGCCAACAATTCTCAAACTTTTTGGACTCAGGCTTTTTTAATTATCAAAAATTATTGAGAAACCTCAAAAGCTTTTGTTTTTATGGGAATTAATAGTACAGTTTTTCAGTACCACAATGTGCAAAAAGAGACATAGAATTAGGGTATCAGACTGAAAAACCTCAAATGTATCCAAATTCTGTCATATCTATTTCTTTTGCTTTCCTACAAGATTGGGTATTCTTTTTTGCTTTCCTTTCAGAGTGGTACTTGTGGTTCAGGGAAGTTCATGAGACATCACTATTGGCCTGTGAGATGCTCTCACAATTAAATATACTGTTTTTATATCTATGTTATCTGTCTCTATTTTGCAGTTATGATTCTCCAACTATCTTAAAATGGATGGCAAAATTCTCAGAAGAGCATTAATTTTAATTTGTATTAATTTATGCAATAGCACACTTTTATGAGGAGGGGTCATAGAAAGGTCAGGAAATCTAATGTTATAGATTTTTGACTAGTCAACTCTAAATCAACTACTAAGTGTCTACTTAATACTGAGCAAAAGAAAGTTGCTAAGGGGATATTATTTTAGCGTTCACTTTAAAATCATGTGTCAGGGAGAGTCTTCCGTTTTAGACAAATATAGATTGAGTGACTTTGGAGCATGGATTTTTGTAAATATATCTGTGTATATATACACACATAAAAATACAAACATATGCATATCTATATATGACATATCTATAAATATTTGCTCGATTCAAAATGAAAATATCTTAGTATTATTAAAAGTTTTGACATTGATGAACTATTGAAAGTAACCATAATTTAAGAACCACTGACTTGGACAAAAATATTTAACCACATAATTTACTAATAGCAAGCCATATTAAAGAAATATAGAGGAATATTTCAACTTTTTTAAACTCTGGGAAAGATCACAGCCAGTCACCTCTCACTTAATGTATCTGCTGATTCTTCTAAAACATGGGAGCCATAGTTCAATAATTCAGTGCTCCAAGGATGTTAGTTAACATCTCTAGAGATCCTTTTTTTTATTTTTTTTAACCAAAGGAATTGGAGTAATGTTACTTACCCAGTGTAAGCATCTGAGACTGAATTTAACTTAGCCACATTCCAAAGCCAGTGCTTTATTCATAGGACATCGTTACCTCTATTAGTTAACATCTCTTATGAATTCTCCTCAGTGTTTTCTGTATTAAATAAAAGTTAAACTTAGTTTCTCAAATATTTCTCTTCAGACTTAAAAATGATAGTTAACTTTCTAAGACTCCTTAGAAGAGTTTATTTTTCATTCTCGATTGGAGATATTGGAAAGTTGTTGGATTTGATATATCTTTAAGAATACTTCCCTGAGTCAATAACAACCTTTCCCTTTAAACCTTGAATATATGTTTTCTGTGTAATCTGTGTATGAAATGAAAATATAATCTGTCTCAAAAATCTTCAAATTTAAAAATGTGCGAAAACTTTTGGGGTAACTTTTTTTTTTTTTCATTTTTGATGCTATTATATTGGTTTTTTCTTCCATGTCTATGATAATGTTTTTTGTTGTTGTTGTTGTTTTTCCCCAGTGGCAATTGTGGTTAAGTGATTTTCCCAAGGTCACACAGCTAGGAAGTGTTAAGTGTTTGAGACAGAATTTGAACTCAGGTCCTCTTGACTTCAGGGCTGGTGCTCTATCCATTGCACTACCTAGCTGCCCTTAGTTTTTCTTCTTTTAGAAAATGGCATGTCTTTTTAAAAGTTATTCTTACTTTTGTTTGTTAGATCTCTAAGACTAATTGAATTAAACATAGTTCTATAAGAAACTCTTTGTGCTTTTGTGATTATTTTCCTGTTTTGAACAGCTTAGATACCTGACATCTGTTCCCCCACCCTTTTCCTCAAGTTTGTATTGCCTTCTATTTATATACTGTGTTTATGTAAAGTAAACTCCATTATCTTTGTTCCTCCTTTATTTCCCAGTGTATTCCCTTTCCTTTTTCCTTCCTTTTAAGATCTTACAAAAAACAAACAAACAAACAAAAAACCTTCTAAGTGCCTTGCCTTACTTGACTGTATAATTGCTGATGACTTTTAGGTTCTGAGAGTAATCCAATTTATAACATCAGATCCCGCTAGAATGTTTCTTTTATTATATATTTTTTTGCATTATACTATTCTGGCTTTATTTATAATTTTTTAATTTTTTCAGACAGAACATAATTCTGCTTTCTTATATCTTTATTTCTTCCAAACATTTGAAATATGGGTGTTCTACTGGAAGAGGGGATTGCCTCTGAATATTGGGTGAAGCCAGGAATAGAGTGTGTTGGAAGCTATTGGAGCAAGGGAATTGATGAGTGAATGTCAGAGCAAATGCCTATGGATCCAGTTATTCTGACCTGACAGAGCATGGAGGCTGTTGGGAAAGTGCTGAGGGGACATATTAGGAATTAATTTTAATTTTGAAATTAATTAATTTTTTCTGCTCCTATTTCATGAGACTGCTACTTCAATAGACTTCTTGATGTTTGAGCCTATAAAGACAACTGCAATTCACTCCTTTTTCATAATTCTTATTTTCAGGAGTTTTGATAGATATGAGAAAAGGTTCTTGTTGGTCATGTGAACTTCACCACAAGAATGAAAATACTTCATTCTGTTATAGATAATTTTGTTATTCCACTTATATTTTACCTTTTCACATTTCTTTTGACACTTGTATTTATATTTCAGTTTCTATTCAACTTTGATCTATTTATAAGGAATACATAGAAGTTTCTATAATTATTAAAGATCTATTTTTCTTTTATAATATCATATTCAATTTTCCCAGGGAAGTTATCCTTGGTTGTAAATATTTTATGCCTTTTGAAGCATTATATTTCAAAGACTTTTATAGTATTAGTATCTGCTAAATTTGTATGATCCTGACTGTAGATCTTCAATACTTGAAAACTTGCTTTTTCTGGCTTTCATACACACACACACACACACACACACACACACACACACACATGAATGTGTAGAGAATGTATATATATGTATGTTTGTATATGCATATATATATGGACATACTTCCTTTGAACTAACAACTAAAAGCTCTAGATTTTGTTTATGATCTTCTTAAGATATTGCATTTTGATGTTTCTTCCAGGAAGTGACTAGTGGATTTTTTCAATTTTTTTTCCCACTGTTTCTAACAGGTCTGAGCAATTTTTCTCGTGATTTGATATCTAAGTTCCTTTTGTAGTCATGAGTTTGAGATAATTCAATGATTCTTAAACTTTCTCTTTTTGATATGGGTTCCAAATTCATTGGTTTTGGTATGAAATGTTTTGTATTTTCTTCTATTTTAAAAGTCTTCTGACTTTATTTTAGTATTTCTTATTGTCTGACAAAGTTATTAAATTCTATTTGACAGAAGATTTTTAAGGAGTCTTTTATTGGGTAAAGTTTACTGTTTCTTATGTTAAACTGTTAATTTTTTTTAAACCTTTTTTCCAATGTCCAGTGTACTATTAAACCATCTTAAAGTACCAAGACTTTAATTAGCTGGTAATTAAATATAATATTTAATTATATAACATATTTATATAACAATAAGTGATAATTTATTGATTGATAATTTATTAATCTTAATAAATTAATTAATGCCAATTACTTTAAAGTGAGCATTCCCCCCCCCCCCCCAAATCTTCAGTAGTTCTGACTATTAAGGAAAAAGAACTTAAAGAAACAGTTGTAATATTGTTTGCTCATGGGTTTCCTTGTAAGATTACTCCTGAGGCTAGTCTAGAATAGGCAAATGGTCTGAGGTATTCCACTTAAGCCATTTGGGCTTACTATGATTGCTGGCAGTTAATGTTGGTGACTGTTCTCATCCACAATGGCTATAGGGTCAAAGAAGAAATCAAGAACCAGTATTAAGTATCCTGATTTGGGGAGTATGGAGAGTGAAGGAGTCAGTACAACTATTCCCAGGACTCTTGTGTTCAGTGTCTTGAGTTCTCTCCATTACAATCTGAGGATTGATCATATTGGAAGTAGTGTTGCTAGATTGAGATGTTTGGTCCAAGCTGCCTCTTATTGCTCCTGTGTAATTTGCTGCTTCAGAAAAAATAATATCCCATTAAAGGTCTTTTGGAAGAAAGAAAAACCCACACTTTTCATTTTTATTATCATTTTTAACAATAATTATCAAAGAAATATTTCAATATAGAAAAAAGTAGATTATGTATGAATTGTGAACTTTTTGTTACTTTGCTTTTTTTAAAGTACACTTAAATTGAACAAGGAAGTAATAAAATTACCATTTGTTTACATCCCCTTCTGAATTATTTTTGTTTTCTTCTGAGTTGTTTTAATGTTTTATTAATTTTCTTTCCTTTTTTTTCATCTCTATCAAAGCCCTCTAATAGAACCCAATTCTTGTAACAAATTAATATAGTCTAGTCAAGCTAAAACAAATAAACAGATGGAGGGAAAGAATTAGTATTTTTTAAAGTACCTTACTATGTTCCAGGCACTGTACTAAGAATTTTATGAATATTATCTCATTTTATCATTACAACATATATGTGAGGTAGATGCTGTTATGATCCCCATTTTATAGCTGAGAAAAATAAGGCAGACAGAAATTGAATAACTTTTCTGTGGTCATATAGCTAGTCTCTGAAGTTAGATTTGAACTCAATTCTTTTGACTTGCAGTCTACCCAAAGAAAGCTAAATAGCTCAGTGAATAGAATGCTGAGGCTACAGTCAGGAAGACCTGAATTCAAATCTGGTCTCAGATTCTAGCTGTATGACTTTGAGTAAGTCACTTAATCTCTGTTTATTTTAATTCACTGGAATAGGAAATGTCAAACCACTTCAGTATTTTTTATCCAGAAAACCCATGGACATTATAGTTCATGAGGTCAAGAAAAATTGGACATGACTCAGCAACAACTATCATTCTCTCCAGTGTGTCATCTTGCTGCCTTAGCTAAAGAAAGAGAGATAATAGAAAATGTGTATATATAAACACAAATATATTCACATATGTATATAGAGAGATACTTGTGTGTATGTATATATATATATGGATATGTGTATATGTAGATGCATACGTATATATACGTATATATTAGAGAGTCATAAACAAAGAGAATGCATATGTTTGTGACAAATACATACACACACATCTACTTGATTTTTAAAAGCTTCTATTAGGAGAATGTAAAAGCTCTAAGTTTTATCCAAATGTAAAGTTTTCAAAATCAAGTCTGCCTTCCAAAAAAATAACCTGACTAAATTCAGAAAATCTCAGTTTCAGAAGATTGATCACTTAATTTTTTTTCTTTGTCCTCCCTCAACAGAGTGGAGGTGGAAGGAGGGAGGGAGACAGGAGGGAGTTATGGTACCAACTCAAAATCAGCAACTAGAGCAAGGGGAAATTGTAATTAGTGTAGGATCACATTCCCTAAGGAAATCACAGATCTTTTGATGTTTTGAAGTTAAAAAAAAGTATTGTGCATTTCAGCAATTTATAAGTAGTAGAAATATTGGTTTTATGGAGGTAATGTGGTACAGTGAAAAGAATATAGTATTTGATATCAGAAATATATTCTTCCCATGTCCTACCTGTCTGGCAATGTACAAGTCACATATATTTTCTGAACCCAATTTATCCACAATTTTTCAGGCCTCTTTTAGGTATAAATTTTTGATTTCATGATTCAACTTACTCAAGAGTTTCCATCACAACAGTGCAGTAAATTCTTGATAATTTTGCATTATTAGAGTAGGTAAACAGTTGGGCAATTTGACCACTCATTGGCTGGAAATGTTTATTATGAAGGTCCTTTCTCTTTTATTTCAAATGCACAATAGGTGATGCTACTGCTACTATGTATTGTCTGATGGAGAACACAAAGAGAAGTAAGAAGGCATTATACCCCTCTCTCCTTCACACCAGTATTCCTGTAAGTTCAAAGCATTACCATTGGTGCCACAGGGAATAAGTTTACAGCATGGAACCAACACCAATTAAAAAGAGAGCATGAACAAATCAAGAATGTTTTAGGTTTTGTTTTGTTTTTTAATTTCCAAGTTCATGCATTTTATCAAAGTTTCTAAAATTGATCATGTCAATTTCAAACTATCTTGTACAAATCTGTGACCAATTACATTTCCAGAGCATATTTAACAGTTCTTGTCTTTTGCATGTTGTTTTCTAGTCTGATCATATCTAAAAATCACCCAAATAATTATGGGATGAACATATTGCAAAGGGTATTCTTCTTGGATAATTCCCCTCAGTAGGCAACTGTTAGAAGCAATAGAGTCTAATGGAGATTTCCTCCCTTCTCCACAGGCATTCTGAGAATTATAATAGCTACTCCTGGCAGGGGCTCCATTTTTTAATGGCTTCCACCACATATTGCCACACCTTCAAAATATTCAAACAGCTGTGTCACTGTTTTATGAAAAGCCAGAGGGCTGAACTTACTCCTGAAACTAGACTGAAAAACCTTTAGTATCTAGGTAGGGTTTCAAAAATGATGAACTTGCTATTAGTCTCATCTGATTGAAGATCCTATATTTGCCTCTAAAACTGAAATGTTTTGCATTTCTATGAGCCTCAAAATAATCTCTCTAAGCATGTGTGTCTGGAAGCATTTCCATTTCATTATAGCTTCAGACATCCCTAGGATACACTAAATACTTTAACTTTCATTTGGATTACTGATAATGACCTATGTTCTGTGTATTCCTGTTTTAATTTATATGTTGGTTTACTTCTATATTATCTGGTTCCATTGTGAAATTTCCTTTGACAGTCATAGATAACCTTCCCAGGACATCAGAGGAATTACTGAGATAATACTGCTCCACTTTCTTTCACAATATTATTTGGGAGTAAATACATATTCATTTCCTTAATTGCTATTGGAATGTTTCCAGCTTTAGGAGAGTAGAAATAGCCAAAATGTAGGCTATTTTCCTTTTTCCTGTGGCATACTAGTGGGAGGACATTGACAAGAGTTATACAAAATGAACAGGTACTGAGTTGCATTCCACATTGTTGAAGGGAATAGCCCGTTGATGATTGATTGTATCACAGATATATTTGGGTATTTCAATTAAATGCATTATACATTTGAGTACTTCAGTACATAGTAATTGCCCTTTAAAGCCAAAAATGCTAATACTTAGAGTCTGATTTATATTTATTTTTGTGAATATACAAAATTGTACATAGCCCTTCTGATGTCTTAGTTTTGCAGTTCCTGAAGGAGTAGACTAACTAGATTCCATAAAATCTGTGTCAATATGCAACCTTCACTTTACTTAAGTAAGACATTACTGACCCCTTTCATCTCTGCAATAGCAAATTAAACATTTCTTTACTAGAAGTCTTCAAACAGGTTCTTGAAACCATTTATTTGAATTCTGTAGAGTAGATTCATTTATGAAACAAAGGGTTGACCTGGGTGACTTTGAATGTCTTTCCTCACTCTAAAATTAAGTAATACTATAACTATAGCTTTCTAATACCCACAGTGCTAGCATTCAGGTTTACTTTAACCAGATTTTACTAGTACAAAAATGTTCAGAGGTAGGTGAGGAGAATTGCCATTCTGTGTGATATGTTCGAACTCTGGAAGTTACAAATAGGGTGGAATGATAAGACCTTTGCTTTAGGTTAACATAAGGAGGTATGCTCTCCTGGCATCTTCTGGACAACCAGCCTCACACTATGGAGCTCTTTTCTGAGTATCTATAGGCAGAGATAAACTTCATTCCCCTGTGCATGTCTTGGGCTATTACTCTGACATTCCACCCCTTTGTTCTTTCTAACTGGCTCATTGTCTCAGATGCTACACACACTGCCCGACTCCCATGGTTTAGATTATCATTCTGCTTACTCCTCATCACTATGTCCCTCTGCCTACCATCTCCTCCTTGGGGTTAGAGTTTGTGGATCAGTTGGCCAAAAAGGTGAATAACCTTGGGGACAAGCCACATTTCCCTCCATTTGGTCACAAATACCAGTTGCTTATGATAGTCACTCATGAAACAATAAGAGGGATGGCAAAGGTACCCTAGAGGTAGAATAGGTAGGTCTCCTCATATATTGCTCAGCTGCCATCTATAGCTCCTTTTCTCAAGGTCTTCATCTTGTCACTCTTCCAACTGCCCTAATTCCTCTCAGCAGTAGAATTCTCAGTTTGGCTCACCATAACCCTTATATTCAACAATTACCTTGCATAGAGGATTTTATTTACCAGCTTAAACCTCACCTGCCAGCAATTGTGGATGGAATGGGGAGATTTTAGCTGGGACTTCAGGGAAGCCAGAAAGCCAGGTGCCTAATTATCATCTATATTCTCTACATGATGAGGAATCAGGAATATTTATATTCTTTTAGATAACCTTTGTTCTTCTGAATGGAGTTTTCTGTCATTCATTATTAAGAAATATTACACACATTCATCTGCTTAAGAAGCCAGATATGATGTACAGATCCTGACCTATGCAAAATAGAGAAGCAGATGAAATTTGTTTTGTGCCTGTGTGTTTGTGTTTGGCTGAGATAATCCTCACTCTCAATCTCACTTTTAGCATTTTTATTACTTTTTCTCAATAATACACGACCATCTTTCTGACTCTTGACTAACACTATTTTAACTGAGGTTTCACATTATGGTGACTTCCCAGAGCAACTCATACTTTATATATATTTATTCCTTTTTTTTATTTTTTTATTTTTTTATTTAATAGCCTTTTATTTACAGGATATATACATAGGTAACTTTACAGCATTAACAATTGCCAAACCTCTTGTTCCAATTTTTCACCTCTTACCCCCCCCACCCCCTCCCCTAAATGTCAGGATGACCAGTAGATGTTAAAATATATTAAAATATAACTTAGATACACAATAAGTATACATGACCAAAACATTATTTTGCTGTACAAAAAGAATCAGACTCTGAATTATTGTACAATTAGCTTGTGAAGGAAATCAAAAATGCAGGTGTGCATAACTATAGGGATTGGGAATTCAATGTAATGGTTTTTAGTCATCTCCCAGAGTTCTTTTTCTGGGTATAGCTAGTTCAGTTCATTACTGCTCCATTAGAAATGATTTGGTTGATCTCGTTGCTGAGGATGGCCTGATCCATCAGAACTGGTCATCATCTAGTATTGTTGTAGAAGTATATAATGATCTCCTGGTCCTGCTCATTTCACTCAGCATCAGTTCGTGTAAGTCTCTCCAGGCCTTTCTGAAATCATCCTGTTGGTCATTTCTTACAGAACAGTAATATTCCATAATTTTCATATACCACAATTTATTCAGCCATTCTCCAACTGATGGACATCCATTCAGTTTCCAGTTTCTAGCCACTACAAAAAGGGCTGCCACAAACATTCGTGCACATACAGGTCCCTTTCCCTTCTTTATAATCTCTTTGGGATATAATCCCAGTAGTAACACTGCTGGATCAAAGGGTATGCACAGTTTGATAACTTTTTGAGCATAGATCCAAACTACTCTCCAAAATGGTTGGATTCGTTCACAACTCCACCAACAATGAATCAATGTCCCAGTTTTCCCACATCCCCTCCAACAATCATCATTATTTTTTATATATTTATTCCTGATAGTATCCTGATAGTAACAACTCAAAACTAAGTCCCATGTCCTCAGCTGCTTTCTATATGCTGATCATAACTTTAACCAAAATATTGAACCATGAGAAATTTTCCAATTCCTCCACAGACTTCAAAGATAAAATGCTTTATATACTGATTTGGGAGTGGGTGTTGGAGCACAAAGACCTTTTAGAATCCTTCAAAACTTGTGTCAGTGTATTAGGTCTGATAAAATATATACTAGGTCCAAGTTTTACATCCATAAAAAGATACTAAATATTATTATATTATAGATAACTTTACACAACTCTCCATTCTCTAAAATCAAGTCAAACTGGCTTACTTGCTGTTGCTTGCACAAAACAGAACATCCCTTGAATCTATATTTTTACCTACTGGCCCCTCTAACCAGACGTAGGTATATCCAAATCTTATTTTCATTTGTGTTGACCTAGATTATGAGAGGTACAGTACTAGAATTGATCTTAGGAACAAGGTTGTCCAAACCTGTCATTTTCCAGATAATGAAAACAAGGATATTAATTAGATATATTTCTTACCACATCAAACTGTTAGTCAGTCAACAGCTTTTATTAACCTACACTGTGCTAAAATCTGGGGATATAAAAAAACCCACAAGAAGTCATTTCCAGGGTTACTTGTTCCCACCTGTTTTTCAAACTGATACCAAAATAATCTTTCCAAAGCTAAAATCTGACTATGTCAACCTCCTGCTGAAAAATTTTAATTGATATGTGTTGCCACTAGAACTAAGTATAAACGTCTTAGCTTGGTATTTAAGGACTTTTACAATATGATTCCAAACAATTTTTATTCTAATTTCATATTCTTCTGCTTTAAGTACTCTACATTTCAGCCTAATGAATCATCAAATTGTTGGATAACTCAAGCACATCCTATGTGTTCTCCTGATCCTAGCATTTGTACAGGCTTTGCCCAACTCAGAAAACATTCTCTTCACATCTCCACATCTTGTCTTTGAAGAACCCATCTCAGGTATCAATTAAGGCCTTGTCATTCACCTTAAAAGGGACTTTTCCTTTCTGAAATTTTCTTAGAACATTTGTCTTGATCTCTTTTTTGCCTTTGCATTTTACTTTGTGCTAGACAAATTGAACTACTTTATTGTGAAAATACTGAAAAAAGTCTTCATTATTATTGTTATTGTATTATCAGGCATCTCGATGACACAGTAGATAAAGGGTTAGACAGATCAGAAAGGCCCGAATTTAAGTCCAGCTTCAGATACCAGAAGTATGACCCTGGGCAAATCATTTAATTTCTGTAAACCTCAGTTTCCTTGTTTGCAAAATGAACATAAAATGGTACCTGTGTCTTAGAATTTTTATGAGGATCAATTGAAATATTCATAAAGATTTTTGTGAAATGTATATTTGGGTATTTCTGTATTGGTGTTATAGCAAGGCTAATTGTGATTATAATGATTGTTATTGTTGTTGTAGTTGCTATTCAGTTGTTTAGCCCTGTCTGACTGTCTTTGACTGCATTTCAGTGTTTTTTGGACAAGAAACTGGAGTGGTTTGTCATTTCCTTCTCCATCTCATTTTACAGATGAGGAACCAAAACAAACAGGGTTAAATGACTTGCCCAGGATCACAAAGTTCATAAGTGTATGAACTCAGGAAGATGAGGCTTCCTCACTTCAGGTCTAGCATTCTAGACACTGAGTTACCTAATAAGCATTCACATAATATAATTTTCTGTATAATTTTGCAAATTTGCTTTTCCCTCAACTACAATTTTTTTCTGTAATCTACATTTCTTTTGTGTTTTCAAAGTTTTACAAAAACTCTTAAGAGTATCATACAAGTGTTAATCCAAGGACATCTCTTCCCTTCTTTAAATCATTAATTGGTATAAAAGGTAATAAACACCTTATCAATGCAATTTACCACTTGGAGTCTCCAGAAAGAGATGCCTTTTACATGTCACCACATTACCAGGTAGCACTGATAACTCATTCCTCTTATTATAGATGTTCATTTTGTTTTCATGATCCATCAAAGAATATGTATGCCTTTACTTAAAATCTACTGATGTACATGTTTCTAGTGAAAGGATTTGGCTTGCAAAAGAAGTCATTGTAGGACTCTTTTAAATAGCAAATTTTAAATGGTATTCAAAATATTTCATTTGCATAGAACATATTAGAAAAATATCTGGTATGTTGGCAAGTAAAAATATACTACACTTTAGTTAGGAATTAAAAAAGCATTCTGAATTTGTATGAAAGTTGCTCATTTCTGACATTTGATGATACCTTTTTCTATTGAACTCTCACAGCAAATGGATTGTCATATATTTTCCTTTGAAATATATATTTTTTGAATAGTTACTCTATCATTTAAAATATAAGGCACATTCTCTCCCCTCCTATCTTTGAAAAATATCTAGCTCATATAAAACCTAAATGTGATCTTGATTCAAGGTACATTTTTGTTTTCCAAACAAATAATATTTTAGGGGGTTGACCCAAATTTGAGGAAAAGGAGAACATAATAGATAAAGAAGAATATACTAAATATTCATGGAGGTGCAAAACTAAAAACTAAATGACTTCTCCCCTCATCCAATCAGGTAATACGACAGATACATATGTAAATTGTGTAGCACAAATATTAGGTAGTTCTTGGGAAGGAGAAAATTAGGAGCTGTGGAATTTTAAAAAAAGTTTTATGTAGAAGGGCTGAACTCAAACTAACTATTAAGGAATAGGTTCTGAAGAAGTGGGGATGAGGAAGGAGTGCATTCTAGTTTTGAGGGTCAGCCTGTGCAAAAGCATAAAAATAAAAGACAGGAGATAATAATGTATCTATAATAACTACAGAGTCAGGTTGCTTAAACCACAGTTTGGATAAAAGGAATAATGTATAATGAGGTTGGAAAGGAAATTTGGGACTAGGTTGTTAAGGGCTTTAAAAGCCAAAGAGAAGAAATTATATTTTATATTTGAGGTCAAAAGGAAACACTGGAATTTATTGAATAGTGGAGTAACAAGGTCAGACCTATTTTAAAGGAAGATCACTTTGGCAGCTATATGGAGGCTTCAGTAGAAAAGGGATAATTGAAATCAGAAAGTCACATTAGGAGGCTATTATAATACTCTGGACTAAAGATGAGGAACATCTAAAGTAAACTGGTGACTTTGTCAGTGATGAGAACAGGACAGACATGGCAGACAATATTGGAGGAATGTCATGATTTAGTAACATTATCTCATTAGAAAGGAGTCTCTAGTCTGAACAGGTTGTGCCCCTTCACTGCTATCTCTCTTTAACTAGCAGGTAGGTCATGACTTCATTAAAATACCTTTTTGACCCCCTTGTTATAGCAATTCAACTATAGAATATGAATGTCTGAAAAGTTAATGTAATTATGATCTATGCAAAATTCCTGCCAATTTCCCACATTTTTAATCAATAGCTAGCTTATTTGTTGAATTCAGATTTTTCCTATGGCACTCAATAAATATTAGCTTCAACTATGATTATGTATATATCTTTTCATTTCTCCTGGATTATAAATTTTTTGAGGTTGAGGACAATCGTAGCAATAAACAAAAAAGAGAATTTTTGAATAATAATTACTTAAGGTAACTGGGAGGGACATCAAAAGGTAACATATGAGATACTATTTATCATACTGAAATCATATTTACTTAGGAAGTTTTTTTCCCTCTAATAATGTTGCTTTCTCTAAAATCTAATATTCTGGATTAGTGCTAATATACTTTGTGCAAAAATATATTAATATTATATAATACGTTTTTGACTCTGGTCTAGTTTTGCTGCATTGCATAATTTTTTTCCAAATTTTTTATGTTAAATAAGATGTCATTCCCTTCATTTCTAAAGTTTTTATCAATTAACACAATATTAGCAGGAACCTTTCAGAGTACCACTTTAGCACCTGCCTTATTGATATTTTAATCTTCAACAATTTCATCAAGTAAAAAAAAACCATTATATTAAAAGTTATTTTCTTATGTTTTTATTTAATTTTATCCTTATTCAATTCTTTTTTTATCAAATGAGCACAAGGAAAGACGCATCTACCAAAGGGATTTAAATATTGGGTCATTTGGGTAGCTAGCTCAAGAATAAATGAATAAATGTTAAATTTATTAAAATATCAGTTTGTCCATTCCCTTTTAAATTTAATTAACTGACTGATCAGTTGTTTTTTTCATTTGACAGAAGGTTACTTCTGTCACCTTTCACACTAAAGTGCCTTAAGAGTTTTCTACCCCTGTGGCCACTGTTTGGCTGGTTTCTGCCACAACTTCGATTGTAAGCAAAATGCCCAGGTCTTTTCTCTCCAGGCCACATTCTTAATGTTCTAGATTTCTCTACTATACCAAAGAAAGCTCTTAACCTTAGAAATTCACTATATCCCTGTACTTCTCACATTGAAAGGATTCTGTGCTCTCTCCCTCTGATGATTGTTTCTTTCCAGATCTCCATTCTAAAAAGGATCCCAAGATCATTTATGACCTCAGTTTTTTAGGCTCTACTCCTGACTCTTTTGACCTTTTTCATTATGTAGGTGTCTCTTCTCCCTAACTTTTCAGTTTTCTTTTAAATATTATTGTAATATTTAAATATTCCCCCTTTTGACTATCTTTCTGCTTAAATGTGTACTTCCAAAAGTACTAAATATTTAACAAATATTTGTTGAATTGACTTAAATTCAGATATTTTGGTGATATTATTTTTATAAGCTCTTATTTCATTTTGATTTTGTATGTGTCCTAGTAGTTGGTACTGAATTATCAATAATTACATAATAGGTGATTAAATATCAATAATCCTTAAGACCTTTGGGAATAGCAATGCTTTTAACTTAGAAACCTTAGATGGCAGCATCCTGGAAAATAAATCAGGTGGGAGATGCAGCCTGGAAACTATTCCTGTGTCATAGGTACTGAAGACCAAGTAAAGAAACTTCTTGCAAACAAAGTCCTTGATGCTGTCAAAAAGTCCACCCTCATAAACTGGTGTCATTTTATCAATCAAAATAGCATTAAAGAAGAGAAGTTAACATCTGCTTTGTTGCTGTACCTGAATGACTATGGGATTTTCCCATCTGTCTTATAGCTAAAATCTTCTATAACTGATGCTTCTGCCCTCAGAGTAAGTTCTTTAAGAAGAGGTGCTATCTTACTTTTCAATTTATATCCCTAACTTTGCACATAGTAAGCATGCAAATGCTTTATACTAAGTGCTTTACTCACATGTCGTCATTCATAATTGTTGTTAATTGATTGCATTACAACTTATTCATTTCTATATGTTATATATGTGTATATATAAATATATATATATATATATATATATATATAATTTCAGAAAGACATTAATAGTAGCATCCTTAAATTTCCATAGTGTGGATCTTCTCCCCATTCCATGTGCTCCATTGTTTTAGTTAAGTCTTTGTGCTTTTTGGAAAGCATAAATAATAATCCACATTCTATTTGTTACTATATAAACATTGCAGTTCTCCCTTTGAATGATCGCACTAAAAAAAATTCTCTAGAACTAGTGAAATAAAAATTCATTTGAATATGTGGATGGGGTGAGGAGGAGAGGACATTGATGTTTTTGAATTTTTTTAGAGCTATTTATTTAATATATAGAACAATTGAAAAGGTTTTAGACGTATTGGATTACTTGCCATCTAGGGAAGAAAGTGGAAAAAGGGAGAAAATATTGGAACACAAGGTTTTGCAAGAGTCAATGTTAAAAATAATCTATGCATATATTTTGAAAATAAAAAGCTTTAATAAAAAAGAACTATTTATTTATTTAATGTTTTTCCCTAGTCAAATTCAAAATAATTTTTTTACATTTGTTTTTAAGATTTTTGAGTTTTAGGTTCTCTCCCTCATCTCCACTCTCAATTAAGAAACCACATGTGAAGTTACACAAAACATTTCCATAGAAATCAAGCTGTGAAAGATAAATCAAACCACAAAATAAATAAGAAAGAAGCAAAGAAGGCGAACAGAATGTTAGAAAAGTTATGTCTGATAGATCTCCAGAGAAAATTGAATGGATACATTTTTTTTCAGTGATTTATGAAACCTATACAAAAATTGACCATGTATTTAGGGCACAAAACCCTCAAAATTAAATGCAGAAAGGCAGAAATAGTAAATGCATTTTTAAAAAATAATGCTGCATAAAAATTACATGCAATAAAAGGCCATGGGAAAATAAACCCAAAAATTATTGGAAACTAAATAATCTAATCTGAAAAAATGAATGGGTAAAACAACAAATCATAGATATAATCAATAACTCCTCTAAAAGAATGATGATAATGAGACAACTACCAAAGTTTGTGGGATACAGCCAAAGTGGTTATTAGGGGAAATTTTATATTTCTAGATGCTTACTTGCATAAAATAGAGAAAGAGAAGATTAATGACTGGGGCTTACAATTTAGAAAGCTAGAAAAAAAAAAGCAAATTAAAAACCCTCAATTAAATAACAAATTTGAAATTCTCAAAATAGAAGGGAGAATTAATAAAATTGAAAATAAGAAAACTATTGAATTAATAAATAAAACTAAGATCTGGTTTTATGAAAAAAAATAGATAAAATTTTAGTTAATTTGATTAGAAAAGGGAAAGATGAAAATCAAATTGTTAGTCTCAAAAATGAAAAGGAAGAACTTTCCACCAATGAAGAGGAAATTAGAGCAATAATTTGGAGTTATTTTGCCCAAGTATATGGCAATAAATTTGACATATAGTTTCCTATATTTCTAAGTGAAATGGAGAAATATCTACTGAAATGTATACAGATTGCTCAGGCTAACAGAGAGGAAATAGATTATTTAAATAGTCCCATTTTAGGAAAAGAAATAGAACAAGCTATTAATCAACTCCCTAAGAAAAAATCTCCAGAGCCTGATTAATTTACATGTGAATTCTACCAAACATTTAAACAATTAATTCCAATACTATATAAACTATTTGAAAAAATAGGGAAAGAAGGAGTCTTACCAAATTCCTTTTATGACACAGATATAGTGCTGATAGGTAAACCAGGTAGGGCAAAAACAGAGAAAGAAAATTATAGAGCAATTTCAGTGCAAAATTCTTAAATAAAATATTAGCAAAGAGATTACAGAACATCATTTCCAGGATAACGCATTATGATTAAGAAGGATTTATACCAGGAATGCATGTCTGGTTCAATATTAGGAAAACTATTAGCATAATTGGTTGTATCAATAACAAAACTTACAAGTCATATGATTCTCTCAATTGATGCAGAAAAAGCATTTGATAAAATCCAACACCATTCCTATTAAAAACACTAGAGAGTATAGGAATAAATGGACTTTTCCTTAAACTGATCAGTAGCATCTATTTAAAACCATCAGCAAACAGCATATGTAACAGGGACAAACTAGAACCATTCCCAATAAGATGAGGAGTGAAACAAGGTTGCCCATTATCACCATTACTATTCATTATTGTATTATAAATGTTAGCTTTGACAATAAGAGAAGAAAAAGAGATTAAAGGAATTAAAGTAAGTAATAAGGAAATCAAATTATCACTCTTTGCAGATGTTATGATGGTATTCTTGGAGAACCCCAGAGAATCAATTAAAAAACTACTTGAAACAATTCACAACATTAGCAAGTTGCAGGATACAAAATAACCCCATATAACTCATCATCATTTTTACATATTACCAACAAAGTCCAGCAGCAAGAGATATAAGGTGAAATTCCATTCAAAATAACTGTTAATAGTGCAAAATATTTAGGAATCTATCTGGCAAGGGAATAATCTATCAGGAACTATATGAACACAACTACAAAACACTTTCTTTCCATACAAATAAAGTAAAATCTAAACAATAGGAAAAATATCAAGAGCTCATGGATAGGCCAAGAGAATATAATAAAAATGACAATACTACCTAAATTAATCTATTTATTTAGTAGCATACCAATCAAACTCACAAGAAATTATTTTACAGATCTAGAAAAAATAATAAAAAGAGAACAAAAACTCAAGAATTCCAAGGGAATTAATGAAAAAAATGCCAATGAAGGTGGCCTAGCTGTGCCAGAACTCAAACTATAATGTAAAGCAGCAGTCATCAAAATCATTTGGTTATGGCTAAGAAATAGAGAATTTGAGCCACAGAATAGGTTAAACTCACAGGACAAAATAAAAAATAACTATAGCAATCTAGTATTTGACAAACCCAAAGACTCCAGCTTTGGGATAAGAACTCATTATTTGACAAAAACTGCTGGAAAAATTGGAAACTAGTGTAATGGGCTGAGGTTTGAGTTGATGCACTGAGGTCCCAAGTACATGAGGCTAAATAGTAATTGGACTATACTCCATTAATATACATGATTGGATAAAGAATGGTCCCTGCCCATTCTCTGTACAAGTCCTGATGTGTTATACAGGAAATGATGATTTTGGTGGGTGGAGGCAGAGAGAGGAACAGGAAGAGAAGCTGGGGGAGATTGGGCTTGGGTTCGATTCTCCTAGCTGCTGGTCGTGTGGCTGCGGGTCTAGCTAGCTTCTTGACTCAGCTGCACACATTTCTATCGCCGATTCTCTTCCACCTCCGATCCTTCTTCACTGAGAATAAAGACTGACGATTTTCCCCTAACCCGAATTCCTGACTCCTGCTGATTTAAAAATACACGGTCTTCACAAACTAGTATGGCAGAAACTAGGTATTACCCCACACCTAACACTATATACCAAGATAAGGTTGAAATGAATGCATGATTTACACATAAAAAGTGATATTATAAGCAAATTAGAAGAACATAGGATAATTTACCTCTCGGATCTATGGAGAAGGGAGGAATTTGTTACCAAAAAAGAATTGGAACTCATAATTGAACACCAAATAGATAATTTTGATTATATTAAACTAAAAAAGTTTTTGTACAAACTAAACTAATGCAGACAAGATTAGAAGGGAAACAATAAACTGGGAAAATATTTTTTATATTTAAGGATTCTGATAAAGGCCTCTTTTCTAAAATACATAGAGAATTGACTCAAATTTATAAGAATTCAAGCCATTCTCCAAGTGATAAATGATCAAAGAATGTGAACAGACAATTCTCAGATGAAGAAACTAAAACCATTTCTAGTCATATGAAAAGGTGCTCTAAGTCACTATTGATCAGAGAAATGCAAATTAAAACAACTCTGAGATACCACTACACACCTCTCAGATTGGCTAAGATTTCAGGAAAAGATAATGACAAATGTTGGAGTGGATGTGGGAGACTGGGACACTAATACTTTGTTGATGGAATTGTGAACCTATCTGGATATTCTGGAGATCAGTTTGGAACTATGCTCAAAAAAATTATAAAACTCTACATAGCTTTTGATCCACCAGTGTTTCTACTGTGCCTATATCCTCCTTCTTAAAGGAGGGAAAGGGACCTACATGTGCAAAAATGTTTGTGGCAGCCCTTTTCATAGTGGCAAGGAATTGGAAAGTAAGTGGATGCCCATCAGTTGGAGAATGGCTAAATAAGTTATGGTATATGAATGTTATGGATTATTGTTGTATAAAAAATTATCAGCAGTTTGATTTTAGAGAGGCCTGGAGGGACTTACATGAACTGATGCTAAGTGAAATGAGCAAAACCAGGAGATCATTATATGTGACAACAATAATATTATGTGATGATCAATTCTGAAGAACATGATTCTTTACAACAATAAGGTGATGGAGCCCAGTTTCAATGATCTTGTGATGAAGAGAGCCATCTATACCCAGAGAGAGGACTGTGGGAATTGAGTTTGACTCACAATATAACATTCCCACTCTTTTTTTTTTCATTGTCTGTTTGCATTTAGTTTTCTTATTAATTTTCTTTCTTTTTTGATCTGATTTTTCTTGTGAAGCAAAATAATTGTGTGAATGTTTACGTATATTGGATTTAACATATATTTTAACGTGCTTAACGTATATAGGATTACTTGCCATCTAGAGGAGGGGTGGGGGGAAGGAGGAGAAAATTTGGAACGCAAGGCTATGCAAGGGTCAGTGTTAAAAAATTATTCATGCATGTGTTTTAAAAATAAAAAAAAACTTTAATAAAAAAGTAAAAACCTCAAGAAAAATTAAGTCAAAAATAAAGAGAGAAGCAGATAATGCTTTGACCTGTATTCAGATACAACCAATTGCTTCTCTGGATATGGATAGTATTTTTCATCCTAAATACTTCAGAGTAATTATGGATGATTGTATTACGAGAATAATAAAATGATTTACAGATGGTCATCGCAGAACATTGCTAATATATAGTATATTTCATTTTGTTCATGGAGGACTTGAAGTTTTTTTTTTTCCTGAGAGCATTCTGGTCATCATTTTCCAGAGAACAATTATATTCCAATAGAGATATTTTCTTCAAATTTTTTTATGATTACTATTGCTTGTATTTTCCCCCATTTATTCTTTCTCCTTTTACCCAGTCCCTCCTTAAAAGTGTTTTACTACTGACCATTCCCTCCCCCAATATCCCCTCTCATTTATCACTCTCCCACATTTCCCATATCCCATTCCCCTTCTATTTTCTTGAAGGATAAGATAGATTTCCATACCCCTATTAAGTTTGTATATTATTTCTGATTTAAGCCAATTCTTATGAGTGAAAGATTTACTCATCCCCTTTCCTCTCTCTTTTCCCCTGCATTGTAAAAGCTTTTTCTTTTCTTGCCTCTTTTTTATGTCAGATAATTTGCATCAGTCCACTTTTCCCTTTACTTTTCTCACAGTACATCCCCCTCTCACCCTTAATTTCATCATTTAAAAAAATATATTATTTCTTCATATTCAACTCACATCCAGGAGGGCATTGATTATCAATAATTGTGTGGCTATTTCTCTCTGAATTTCCTAAAAATGCACTTAAGTGACTAATACATTTCCAGAAATTTCTAAAAAGGAATTCACATGTGTAAATTGTCATCTCTTGATGCTAAAATGTAATAGTAATCTTAAATCACTATATTTTTTAATCATCTCTCTTTCTCAGGTATCTTAGAGGAGGAATATCAAGAATTCTTCTTGAAATAACATCTACCTCCAATAATTTGTTTTGAGGACCAAATGAGATATTTGTAAAGTGCTTAGCATAATAGCCAGCAGGTAGGGGCACTGTCTAAATATTAGCTACTCTTAGCTATAAATCTGATACATTTTGAGTAGCCTTGCTAATTTTATCATTCAAAAGTTTGATATAAAAATAGGTGAAATATTTTCTTGGTTCAGATTCTAACCAAAAAGGAAAAAGTGGTTGTCAAAGTAAAAGTGATGGGAATCTTGGGAAGGGAGACCACATAGCCTTAGATTATATAATGTAATAAAGAGCTGAACATATCATGATTCTGGTCTTATATTTTTAAATAATGGATTTCAAGAAGCTAACAGAAATAACAGGTGAGGTAACCTAGCCTAAACTTGTTTAAAAAGAGCAAGACATTCTTAGAAATGAAATTCTGATGGTCCAAGTACAAATGATACATTGGAAGGTGGGGAAGACAAACTACTGAAATAGAAAAACTTAGATGTACAAAGAACTAATTCTGCTTAAATTTTTAAATATTTGTACCATACAGTACAGCAATAACAGGTAACCAACAATGTAGATGAATGGCATAGTTTTGTTAGAATATTATTAATAATGTCAAAGTTAAAAATTACCCACGACAGAATAATGAATGAACATAAAATAAAAACTTTGTATCATTTTGAGGTAGTTAGCTTAGACAATACTTTAGTTGGTTAGAGATAATTGTCATTGATTGGTGAAGAACACCAGTAACAGCAAGCCCCTCAGCACCACCTAGAGTTGATAAAAGTTGAAGCTTTGCATAAAAGTTTGTTGCTTTCTGCTACCATATCTGATTTGAGAAGGATCTTGTCTGTATAGCTAAGAGGTAGCCAGTTTAATGAACTTGGTCTTCTGCCTGGTTTAAAAAAATATATTTGTTGTGTGTTTCAAAAGCTAACGCCTTTTAAGTCCTCAAAAACAGGAGGAGATAAATGAAGATGATTTCTGATTGATGAGCATCTCCAGTCAAATAATGAGCAAAGAACCAGGGTAGTATAGATATTCTTGGATGGTGTGATAATAATGATATCTACAACCTAGAGTTGTGAGTTGTTCTAAGTACATGAGTTTTCTTTATACATATCCCTATGAGCTTCTAAGAAATGTAAGTCCATTCTTCATGAGAGCAATTGGGTATATTCCTTGAATAGTACAATGTGGATTTATATGAAAAGTGTAATATATTTTATTTTTTATTTATAATCTTTAATATATGACTATTTATCTTTGCTTTGTCTGTAATTAAATGTTTATATTTAACAAAAATATCATTATTGGGTTTGACCAGTTGTATATATATATATAAAAAACATTTGATGGGGGCTCAAAAGATAGAGTTGTAAATTTAGGAGAAATATATTTTTCATCTCAACAGGGTTACCTCTACAACCGTAAAAGTGTTACATGTAACTGTGTAATGGTGGTAGATGTCTGGTAACATACCCACTAGTATGAAAGCAGGTTAGAGAAGCAAGCCAAATATAGAAAATAAAATACACAATCAAGAAACCATGATCTTTTCTCTCATAATCATCTTTGGAAAACAGACTTCAGGAAAGGATACTATATTTTTGGAAAAACTGGCAAAATGGAATATAGTCATAGGAAAGGGAATAAGATGGTGAAGGTTCTCCAAATCATACCATAAAGTAGTCAAGTGAAATAGCTATTATTTCTGTTGGAGAAGAGAAAGCTTAGATGAAATATAAAACTATCTTTTTGTAGGTGCTTAATAAATATTTATTGACATAGTGATCCCTTCTTTTGGCTTCTCCTCTCCATTTTAGTTCTTTCCCTTTACATTGTACAATCGAAAGATAGTGCTACAAGATGCAACAAAGAACAATGGGTAGAAACTGCAGAAAACTAGATTTTGCCTATTTTTCAATGAAACTCATTAAGAGAGCTGTGCTAGAAAAATGATTGAACTATACCTTGAGCTAGAGTTTTCCATAGCCCTAGAAGTCACCAAATGAAACTTAGATAAGAACTTTTGGAGGATTTTGTAGATCTTTTGAAGTCCCCTCTATCTATGACATCCTATGATACTTAGGTGGTGGGAAAGAACTGACTGTTCTTTAATCTTCTTATGGAGTCATTATTCAAAAGAACATCAAACATCTTCCTTGATTTAATATTAGTTAGATGCCTTGCAAAGAGCTAAATAGGTCGAATGACTGCCTTCCAGAGTTTAGTCTCAGAGTTTTCTAACTGAAATCAGAAAAAAAGTCATGTGTGTGTGTGTGTGTGTGTGTGTGTATCACCACATAACATATCCACACATATAGAAACACATATGTGTTTCTCTCTACATATATACATATATATATATAATATATATATATATATATACATATATATACATATGACAGCAATGGAGTAAAAATACTTAAATAACTTCATGAATAAGTAGTAATGTACTGTCAAAGTACCATTTAATTCTGTAATTATATTCAGAAACTAGGAATAAACAATGAACAGAAAATGCAATGCTGCTGAAGTTGTGTCATGAACAAAGTGATTCATGTCTTTAAAAAAAATCTTGTGATAAAAAATGTTGAATAAAGTATTCAGCACTCATTTTAAATGTTACCTATAGTACTTTAGTTCTGCTCTTGAGTAACATTTTCATTCTATGTTCTTTCTCCTAACTTCTTTTCTTTCCACTGCTTTTCCTCTGTACCTATAATTCTCCTTCTCCATCTCTACATCCTGGATTCTTGTGTTTCTTTCAAATTTCAATTCAAATTCCATCTTCTGAAAGAAGACTTTTCTCTTAGCACACTACCAGCACTTAAAACAGTATCTAGCCTATTGTCAGCATTTAATAAACATTTATTGACAGTTTTTCTCTTGCAGTCCTACCCTTCCCTAAGGAGGTAATGGTGGCTAAGTTAAGTCTTGCCTCTGCTATTGTCTCCAATTTAATTTGCCTATATCCAGTATACATACATACACACAAATACATATCTGTCTATATAAATGTATATACATATTCATATATACATACATATATACATATATATATATATATATATATATACATACATACATACATATATAGCTTGCTCCTTGTCTCTCCTTTAGAATGTGCATTCCCTTCAGGGTACGGACTCTCTTTTTCTTTCTTTTTATCCCCAGAACTTAGTACAATGCCTGTCATTAAGTATTTATCAATAGAGTAATTCTAATTGAAAAATATAGATGAATTTTCTAGAATGAATCTTTTAAATATAAGAATCTTTAAGAAATCTTATATATTTTCATGGGTTATATATTAAATATGGGTATATTAATAATATTAATAATAATGACAACAATAATAATAGCCAGGATTTATATAATCTTTCTACAAATTGCTTTACAAATATCTCATTTTATACACAAAACAACCTTGGGAGGTAGATGCTATTATTATTTCTACTTTACAAAAGAAGGAACCAAGGCACACAGAAGTTAGATCACTTGCCTAGGGTCACAAAGCTAATTTGTATCTGATTTCAAATTTGAACTCAGATTTTGACTCCAAGGCCAATACTCTGTCTGCAAAACTTAGCTTCCTTCTTGAGAAGAGATATATATACACTTATCTAAAATACAAAACCAAACTGAATGACAAATTGTCTATTTGGTCAATATTTTAGCACAAAACCACATGCTAATCTACCAAATAGCTTCTTTGTGTGACGAATTTAAGGGGTGATACAAATCTCAGATATTCAAACATATACTGTACTTACATCTTCTTAAGTGGTAATGTCAATTAATACCAGAGACAGCCTAAACTGTGTGTGAATAGACTAACAAAAGATCTTTTCTGTGATTCATTCACACTGCTTTCTTTGAAACCTTTATTCACACTGACTCTCTATCATTACACCACTTGGATGAAGCAGGCTTATAGCAGTTATATGACCCATGATTATTGCTCAGATATTTTTGAGTACCTTGGCAGAGTTATAAGAAATAGTTTAAAAAAAAAAAAGCATTGGATTATCATAAAATGGCCTAATGTTGCTAGACCATAGACTTAGTATTGGTTGAACTTTTCCTACCATCAAATCATCTTAGATGACATGATGAATGAAACTAGAAAATGTAATAACTGTCAAATTCTCAAACAAATCAGAATTTATAACTGACAAAAGAGCATAGATATACCAAGAGGAAATGCATTGTATGGTTCATATATATATATATATATATATATATATATAGCCAGGTCCATGCCTGAGTTGATTTGGACTTGGACCAGTGTGCAATTTTTAAAAGGGCCTCATGGGCACAGAGTAAATTTAGTAACTGAGGGAAGGTCATGTTATATGAAAACTGCAGTGTATTGAATTTTCATGCAGCATTACTTAACTTTGAACAGATTTCATCTATCTCTGCAGAAGAAGAAATTCATAAGTTCCTTGAAAGAAAGGCTTAGTATTTTATAATTTTATAACTCTATCATCATGTACTCCTCATATTAGATTTTCAATGAACGTGTGTTAGTGATATTTTTAGAGTGGAGGTGAAAGTTATAAACACTTAGAATTGGTCATAAACTGGAAAACAAATGAAATAAGTTTTGGTCTACTTTACCTCCCTTTCTTAATTTGTTTCTCTACTCCTGGGATCAGTCCAGGACCACTAATAATACCAATAATCATGAATTTCCCCTCATGTATAACTGATAACTCTAACATATTAATCCTCCTAAGGATCTAACCTTTCATAAGGAAAATTCAGGAAGACTTAGGATACTTTAAGTTTCAAAGGAATTAATTTCTAAAAGAGAAGTGGTAGGTCTTGGAAACAGAAGATATAATTTTGGGTAAAATAATCTCTTCTTCTCTTCTCATGTCTTATTTGTCTTATTTTAATATTATGTGAACTTGAGCCCCAAGAATTCCATATCCAGAGTGAGTCAGCAAAAAGCAATATGTTAGGTCATTTCTAATAAAATCACGTTAAGATTTTCATTACAGAATTACTTGCTTTTTCTTTGATTCTGATGACTCTCAGGCATGACTCAATGTAGATAAAGGTATTTTAAAATAAAATCTTTGATAGTAACAAATTAATAATGATTCTTATCATTATAAAAGAGGTATTGCTTCAATCCCATAGATTACTTGCCAGTATGAGATGAATAAACTTGGAGAATATGCTATATTTTTCTTGTCTTTTTCTCTATTTAAAAAAAAAAACAACTTACATTTGTCTATTTTAAAACAGGAATTATACATTTATGATCTTCTTTGATGATCTGCTTTTATTTTTAATGCATTTTAAATTATTTAACATGTTCATTTTTGATAGGATATCAATATATTCATTAATAGCCTATCACAGCACTGAGTTTAATAGTCATTCCCTACAGTGGAATAGCAGCTTTATTAAGAGAAAGTAACTACTAACAAATTTAGGGAATCTGAAATATAAAGACATTTTTATTAGTTCAGCACTAGGTGTCACTAGTATACTCTCAACAACAATTATCCACATTTTCAGAAGAATGCTGCATGTAGAAAATGGGGAGTCTGGCTTAGCATTCAGCTACTAATTAAGAAATTTTAGGGACTCTGAGATGAATGGCTTTGAGAAGTTGTTGAAACTATTATTTATAAGTTTACATTTTTAAAAGTTTTTTTTTTAACTTAAATGCATTCTGAGGGAGTAATACTTAAATAATATTGAAATATAAAACTTTGACTCATTAAATATTAGATTCTGTTTCCAAAAGACTGTATGTTAATCAAATATCTATATAATGATCCTATTTTTCCCACTGCCTTCCCTTTAGATTTTCTGGAAATGTGTTGTACTACACTGTTAGGCCCATTCTTTCAGAAATTTTGCTCTAGTATAAAGATAGACACTTAATCAATCATCCTATGTATGAGGCTTTATGTTAGACACTGGGGATAAGAATACACAATGAATGAAATGAAATAGTCTATGCCTCTGATACAATGATTAAGTCTATACCTCGAAGAAACTGAAAAAAAAGTTCTTTCCATAGCACCCCAAATTTAGCAACTATGGGGGTGTCTTCATTTGGGGAATGTCTAAATAAAGTTTAGCATATGAATGTAATGGAATATTATTGTGCCCATAATAAATAACAAAATGAATAAGAAACTGAAGGCCTCTATGAAATGATGTCTTACAAAGTGAAGAGGTAGATGAACATTTTATTCAATGATAATAACAATGAAAGTAAAGAAAAAAAGTAAAGAAAAAAGCTTCAGGAGACTTTAGAGCTCTGATGAACACATAAATCAAAAGTTCAAAAGAATTAAATCATAACTGACCACTCACTTCCTAATAGAAGTGCTAAATATAAAATGCAGAAACATATACTTTCAGACCGCTAATGGAAGAATTTGTTTTTGCCAACTATATAGATAGGCATTGAATAATTTTTTTTGCAGGGGGAAGCAGTATTGTTTAAAAATTTGTTCAAAAGAGAGTAATGGGACAGATTAGTATCTTTAATGAGTCCATGTCTTCAAGGAGCTAATATTTTGTTTAATAGCAATAATATACCCCAACTTACAATTTTCTAAACTCAGTGTGAGTTGTATGTATGTAATTCTATTATGTATTCTCTGTAAAAAGTTTTTTTAAAAAACCAGACCGGATTAAGGCACCTGATTTTTAAATATTTGAAATTTTAATTAGTTTTTTGTTTTATTTAAATATTTGACCCTTAGATTAAAATTTTAAACATAAAATTGCAATGCTTTCTTAATTTTAATTTCTTTGAGAAGACTCACCAAAATCCCAGAGGAATTGAATGGCTAATGTCTGAACAATCCTAGTGATCCTTACATAGCATTAAATATGCATTTTTGTTGGCTCTGAGAATTAGTTGATGTAAGGATTATAGTGACTTTTGCCAGTAAGGCAGAAATACAGGCAAAGGTCACCTTTCTAGTGCATTATCTTTAGTGCTATTAAATGATTATAAAATTTTAGATTGCTATCTAGTCTGTTGGTCTCATGCTAAAGAGACAACAGAGATGATTTCAAATTCTTCTACCTCATTAAAAAGTATGGTTAAATTAGGAGTCATATTTGGACAGTGCCTTTAAATTCACAAAACGTTTTTATAAAACAACTCAATGAGGAAAGTTGCATTAATATGATCATTCACGAAGGATCATTGGATTATAGATTTAGAGCTCTACGAGATCTGAGAAGGTAACTACTCAGAATCCCTCACTTTTCAGATAAAGAAACTGAGGCTTAGGAAAATGAAATGATTTGCTCAGGGCTACACAGTTAGCATATTACATAGCAACAATTAGAATCTAGGTTCCCAAAGTTTAAATTTATCACTATTTTATCAGTCTCTCTTTACTTTATGTAATATATTATACTATTGAGTCAACAAGGAACTTTAAAAACAGTTTATTCAGCTCTGAAATGGTTGTTTTAAGCAGTGGGCATCAGAATACAAACCTAGTTACTGCTCAGATCCAGTTTATTTGAACTTTATTAAAGCAGGGTTGCAAATATTGTTTCATATTTAAACTGAATAACTTCTTAAAGCTAAATTTTCCTCGATTTAGTTTCTAATTCTGGGAAAGGTCATGCCACATGTCTTTACAAAAATGAGGTCTGTATATAAATTAGGGATTTAGATACTTCACTAGGGATTAGAAATCAAGATATTAAGAATTCTTAATTTGTATGTCTTTCCTTACCCCAGACATAATAAGCTTCCTGTGGATTATCTCAGAAATTTGAAAAGTGAACAGCAGGTTAAAAAGATTGTATCTGATAATAATAACAAAAACAAACAAACAAGTAACAACAACCACTCACATTTATATTAAACTTTAAGGTTGGCACATCATTTTTCTCATCTCTATTCTTATGAGGATCATTATCTCCATTTTACAGAAGGGAAATGAAGATGAGAAATTAAGTCATTTAACTGTTATTGACAGCTAGTAAGTATCTGAAGGAGAATTTAGATCCAGGTCTCTTGACTAAAATTCCATGCTCCTGTAGGATTTAGACTTTTGGATAACATTAAAAATGTTGAATGGTGAAGTCTGTTGTTTTGTTTGTTTAAAAACAAATACCTAAAGACATTTGGTAAAATATGTATTTGCCTCAAGTCTTTCAAGCTGATGAGTACTTTAAACTTAAAAATGGAGGGGAAAAAGACTGATCACATACACACATTTTAATTTTCATATTAAATTTAATTTTTAAACAAATAAGAATCCACCTTCTTTCCCTTCTCTCCTCCACTCACTCCCTGTAATTGAAAAAGAAAAAAGAAAGCCCTTATAACATGTATAATCAAGTGTAAAAAACTGCAAATTGCTCTTACTCAAAATATATGTTTCATCTAGCACTCTTAAGTCCATCACCCCTCTATCAGGAGATGAGTAGTGTGTAGGCTCATGAGTCTTCTGGTAACTAGATTAGTCATTACATTGATAAGAATTCTTACAAAAATGTGTATTTTTACAATATTATTGTTATTGTACAAATCATTCTTTTGGTTCTAGTAGGTTTATTTTACATTAGTTCATTAAATCTTTCTAAGTTTCTCTGAAACCTTCCTCTTCAGCATTTATTATATCACATTAATATTGGATTACATTCATTTTCATATCTTATTCAGCAATTCCTGAATTGATGCATTCTATCTCAGTTTCCAGTTTTTGCCATTCACCAATATATTTCAGATGCTAAAGAGTAACAATAGACATGGCATGAGAGATGAATATCAACAGATATAACTAATTATTTACATGATAAATTATCTAAGAAGAAAAGCATCAATAAAACTTATTAGGTCAAAAATATGCACAAATGTGTAAAGTATGTGTAGTAAAAAAAAGTGAATTTAGAGGTACTTTTTAAGAGGCACATTTAGCCTTATAGAGACAAGTGAGGCTTAGAGAGACTTAACTTATGATTAGAATATGACTGTGGAAGGAAATACTTTGTTGAAAAACAAAATGTGAAATAAAGAATCAAATTATATATAGTACATAGTATTGCATAATATCATATATACTTACAAATATAATAGCATCCAAGAACTGAAGGGGGGAAAGGTAGCAGAATTTATTTGAATAAAGATAAAATTAAAGGAAAATGAGAACAATATTGTAGTGGGAGTATTCTAGAGCTTATAGACTAAAAAAGTGGAAATAAATGATAGCTTAAGGAAATAAATCATAAATTTGACACAAGGGAAGAATATGGTAGTAATGGCAGATTTCAACTATCCAGCCATCTGCTGGAGCTTTTTCTGTCACTCAAGTAGTACAGCAGCTGACAAATTATTGAATTTTCAATGTTAATTTCATTCTTGAGAAAGGTAAAAGAAACAAAATGAAAATACTTAGGTAGTTCTGATTTTATCCAAGACATAAAAATTCATTGCTGAGATAGAAATGAGAAGATGAGACCACTCTAACTTAGTTTCTGATTGCTAGGAAGCAAAACAGACATAGTCTGACATGCATCATAGATTTTAGGAAAAATAATTTCAAGGAGTAAGGATAAGTGGAATCCCAAGGAATAAAATTCTATATAGGAAGGAAGTTCACTCAAGAGTCAAAGGAAGATTTCACTGCTGAAAATCTGGCATCACAAATGATTCTACTGAAGAAGAAAAGTACAAGCTATCTAAGGAGGCAATTGTGAAAACAGGAAATTTATCAATCAACTTAGTTTAAAACAAAATAAGGAAACAAAGACATGCAATTGAGCATGAACAATTGAGCATTGAGTCCTTATGAAATGTCCTTATGAGAGTAGAGTCAATAGCACACAATGAACTGAAGTTAGGGATGAATCCTAAGAACAATTTTTTTCAAAAGTTTGTTTATTGTTGTTTTGCTTACGTGTGGAACAAAGTGAATATAAAATAAGGTATAGTAAAATCCTTTGGGATGGATTGATTAATGTCATGAATGGAACAAGACTCTTCAATTTTTTCTACCTTTATTCTACCTAGGAAAATGAACTTTAGAATGGAAATTGATGAAAAATGACAAAGTGGGAAAATTGAAGAAAGAAACAAACATTCAGCTAAATTAAATAAGTAAAGGGGACCATACAAATAAATTATATAACAAGATATTAAGAGAACTAGTCATTATTGAACTGCCTTTGTATTTGAAAAATTTTGTTGATAAGCTAAAATGTCACAGAACCAAAGTAGAAAACCATTGCCCCAAGTTTCTCTTTTATTTTATTTTAAAATTAAATACAAAATACGAAAGTAAAATATTGTCCTATTCATAGCATAATATGAGAGAATTCAAAACATAAAGAAAAGAATTTCCATTTCAAGAAAGCCTAAGTAATTAATATTACAAATTGCATTCAGAGTGGTCTATCTTTTCTTTATTTGTTTTGTTCTTTTCTGTGTACCTTGTACTTTATTTTTCCTCTTCCTCTCCTATTTTCATGAAGACTAAAGTTAATTATGGATAGATTTATGTACCACATAAAGTATAGATATGTATATACATAGATATCTATAATCATAAATACATATACACATATAAATAAGACCACATATGCTTATTTCCATTTGGCCTCTATTTCTCTGAAAGTGAATAGTATTTTCCTTCATAAGTTTATGTCTTTCCATATTTTTTTCAATCCAGATAATTTTCTTCACTATAACACTATCCCAACCTTATACTGTTTATTTTGTTACCTAAAACATTTATTAATATGACTCCCTATTTTTCTCTTTTGATTAAATCTGTTTTAGCTTCAACTTTAGCTTAATGAGTTTAAGTTCACAATTACTATTCCTGATTTTTGCATAAAAATTAGATTCCTTATTTTTATGTTTATTTTTGTGTGTATAAACATTCTTTATCATCCTCTGACTATAAACCCTGATCTATATTCCTATAGTAATTTTCTATGATTGAGTTCTTTTTCCTCTGGCTGTTCATTTTTTAATTTTTAATTCCAAGGTCCTTCTTACTATTATTTTCTGAGGTCTATTCTGGGGGCTCAATCCTGTGCTCTCTTTGCTACTCCTAAGCCACAACTAGAAGCTTCCTACACGATCACTCTGGTGGCTGCAAACTATCACTGTCCTCTCTTCCCTGCAACTGAAACCAGGGACTCTACTCTCCTACTGGTACCCACAACTTGTAGGATACCCATCCCTCTGCTACTGCACTCATCAGGTATATGGCAGCTCCTTCTTCCCTGTAGTGGCAGCCCAGACTGGCTCAAGTCTGGTCAATACAGCTGTGCTTTACATTCCTTGATAGTGGAGGGTCCTTCAGTCTCTTCCTATTCCCCAGTCAGATCCTCATTCCATTCATGAGATGAAAGTTTCTAAGGCTGAAAGTTTTCTGACCTATTCTGCCATTTTTCTAGCATCCTCTCATCTGCTCCAATTTTCATAAAGGCTATGGAATCCTTCTTGCTATTTCAATGATATAAGGAACTCTGAGAGGAAGAACTCCCTTACCCCAATGCTGGTATGTACCTTCTTCACAAGTGAGATTCTTAAGACAGTTTCTTAGAATGAGAGATTAAATGACTTGCCTAAGATGATTCTGTTAGTTCAGAGACAGAGCTGAAACAAAGCATTCCATCTGCAAAGATAGCTCTCTATCTACTAAAAATTTTAACATCTTTTTTTTTAAAAATGTATAGAAGGAAAAAAATATTCATACTAAAGACCAGTGAGTTTAATTTAGATTTTTGTGACATTTTTGAATATTCTATTAAAGGGCTGATATGTGAGCATTAGATAGTCAGTAATCACTGAAATACTATATAGTTTCACCAAGAAAAGGTCATATCAATTTAACATGTTTCCTTTTCTAACAAGATAACCTGACTGGTAAATCAGAAGCAGGATAGATATAGAATGTCTGAATTTCAACACTGCATTTGACAGTATCTCAACTTATAATTAGAAATTATGGTGATATGTGTGTTAAATCATAGAGTTGGATTCAATATTAGGTGAATGCCTGGATCCAAAAACAGTGATTCAAATCTCTGTCAATATGGAGAACATCTCCAGTGGAGAGATAAGGGGCTCTCTGTCATTGCCCTTGTTTTCTTTTTTTTCTTTAACATTTTTATCAAGGACTTGGATAATATATGGATTGCATGCGCACCAAATTTCCAAGAACATTTTGTTAGAATAAAAATCCAAATCATTTTGCCAGACTAACATTTAGTACAATGAATTTGAATAGAATAAATGTAATGTCCCATTCAGGAAAAGGAAAATGATAGAGATTATCTATCTATTTTCTATATCTCTATTTCTGTCTATCTATCCCTCTCCATATATATATATTTCTACTTAAGACATATCCTTATATAGATTTCAACCTATCTGTCTGTCTATCTATCCATACACATATTTATATGCACACATGGGTATATATGAATTGCATATGTATGCAAATGTGAATGCATATTCATTTATATATGTATATACATCTATATGTAAACTTTTACACACACATATATATGCATATATTATATCAACTTATGTAAAATATTCCTAAGGGATTTGGTAAACTCTAAATTCAAAGTTTCAAAATTATAAATTGCCCACTAGAAAAGCTAATAAGTTACTATGTTATATTAACAAGTTCATGGAACCTAGAAAAGGAAAATAATAATTTTGCTTTACTCTGTCATGCTAACATTTAGACTTTTGTGTTTAATTCTATGTATCCTATTTAAGAATCATATTGAAAACTATGAGAGTATCCAGAGGAGGATTTTCTGAGTAGTGAAAGACTCGATACCATAGAATAAGAATTTAGGTTGAAGTAAATGAATATATTGATAATAAGGAGAGATAACTATGAAGATGACTTCCAGATTTTATATGAAGCTTGTTTCTCCACTGAACTGCAATTGAACAGGACTGATTGCCTATTAGACTTTTCACATTGCATGTTCCAGAGTCAATCTAAATTTAATATATATAAAACTAAGGCAATTACAATTCCCTTAAATTGAGTTCTCTTCCAGGTTTCCCTGTTTTTGTGTAAAGCACCACCATCCTTCCAGTATCTCATGTTCATTCAGCAAAACAATTGCAAAGTACTACCATTTCTAGCTACATGATAGTCTTTGAGTCCTTTTCATTCATATAGGTGCTACTTTGATTTAGGATCCTGTTACCTCTTGCCCAGATTATAATTATAAGGTTCCTAATTGATCTCTTAGACTTGTCTCTTCCCCAGTCTAGTATATCCTTAGAAACTACTGCCAAACTAAATTACTTTAAGTTCATATCTGCCTCTCTTACTAAAGGAATGCTAGTGACTTCCTACTGCCCCTAGTTTAAATGATAAAGTTCTCTGTTTAGGTTTTTAAAGCCTACACAAACTAATCCCAACTTATTTTTCTAAATAAACTTTTCCAACTTTATTTTCTAAACTCATTGGAAATTATTTTCTCTTTTACATTCTATGAATCAAGCTAACTAGACTTTTTCTCACTGATGATCCCCCATGCCTGGAATTTATAATTTTTTTCATTCTTCATTTAAGAAGTAGCTCGAATAACATCTTCTTCATGAAATCTTTCTTTACTACAATAACCTTGTTCCCAAAGTACCTTGTATTTAACTACTTTATATGATATATTTAATTATTTTACATTTATGCTATATGTATTATATATGTACTTGTCTCTACTATTAGAATGCAAGTTTACTCATAGGGAAGATTTTAAGCCAATTAAAGGAAGAAATACACAGCAAAAAAATTCTAGTGGGGGACCTCAAGCTTCTCCTCTCAGAATCAGATAAATCTAAAAACAAAATAAACCAGAAAGAAACGAGGAGGTTAATAGGATCCTAGGAAACCTAGATATGATAGACTTCCTGAGAAAACTGAATAGCTATAGAAAGGAATACCCTTTTTTTTCCTCAGCAGTATATGGCACCCACACAAAAATTGACTACATATGAGAGCATATAAACTTCACAATCAAATGCAAAAAAGGCAGAAATAGTAAATGCTTCCTTTTCAGACTGCAATGCAATAAAAACTACATTCAATAAAGGATCAGAAAAAGACTAAAAACCAATTGGAAATTAAATAATCTAATTCTAAAGCATGACTGGATCAAACAACAACTCACAGAAACAAAGCTCTAAACTTATTGCAATAAAAAAGAATTCAAGCTTACTTACATTTTAGTGTTAGCATATGAGTAGAGATTGTTTCTTTTTTTTTTTTTTGTACTTGCATCCTCAGTGACAGTTCTTGAATTAGTTTCTTTGAATTTTATGAAATACTATTCAGTGAAAAGACCCATTGCCAAAATCAAAAATTTCTTTGGGCTGTGTTTTATAGGTGTACTCTGTGAATTACGGTAGCTCAATCAATCAGTCTTTTAGACAACAGTGATTGATCTAGTATTGCAAGGGAAAGGATTGAAACAAAAGGAATGTTCTGTCCAAAACTGAGGGCAGGGTTGAGATGTTTAGGCTTGTGAGCATGAGTAGACTGGTTGGGAAATTACAACTAGAGAAGTATCAATAGCTTATTCAAGGAGAGAAAAAGTGGAGCCAGAGTCCTTGAAGCAGTTAGGAGAAATGTCAGGTGAATAGTTGGACACAGAAAATAATTCAAGTAGAAAATCAGATGTATCAGGATCTAAGAAAATGGGATAAGGAACAAAAAGACAGCATCTAACTGCTATGGTATAGAATGAACACTTTTGAGTGGCTCAGCCTCCTGCCACAGGTACCATTAAATTGAGCACCAATACAGTGAGTCTCTGGGATACAATGTAAAGGACAAATCATTTAAGATTGTCTAAGAAAGAGCAAACCCAGGATGGAAATAGAGCTTCTGTGCCAATCAATAGTGTTATATGTATATTGTCTCGCACATGGTAAACATTTAAGGAATAATTATTGATTATTTGTTAGATAACAGAGATAGAAATGAGGGTGCCAATTACCTTAAGAGTAGAGATACCCAGGGGATTCTGGAATAAGGAAAATGTCTGATTCTATGACATTAAAAGCCAGAATACCTCCTCTTCAAGGTACCACCTTAAAATGTATCCTCGTTATTCTGAATTCAAGACATCAAGTATAGAATTTAGAGGAGAATAAGAAATAAAGAAGCATTTGCTTTATAAAAACAAAAACAAACTAATCTCTCCCTTGGTGGCACTGGAAGACTGAAAAAATAAGTGACTAATACAAACTGCTGGCATTTATGAGAGATCTCCGTTGAGGTAAACAAAAAAGTAGGGAGAGATTGTGAATATCAGCCAAAGTGTGTAAACATACATCAGGGATGCAAAAGACAAAGGATTTATATAAAGTACTATCTCTGGCCCTATATACAAGAATTGTAAAAAGCAGGTTCTATCTCTTTTTCCCAGGAACCTGATTGCTTTTGCCAAATACTTCCAGACCCACTCAATTCAGGAGTATATTGTAGAAAAGGGAAAAAAAAGTGAAAATATTTTTTCTTTCTTTCAGATTTGCATTTTCTGACTGGATTTCCATCTGCAGCTCACACTGAAGAGGAACAATTAAGACACAAAATAGAAAAAAAGCTGTTTTCATGGATGGTGAACAAGATATATTATAGAATCAGTGGTCAAAGATGTCTGGTGCAACTACAGATGGAGGCACCTCTCTCTGTGTTGGGAAAATGCTTGCCATCCCTCAGTGAACCCCTGTCAATTCTGAGCACAGCATGAATCCCTGATGCTACTATATTGTCTCACTGAGTGTATTATTGAATCAGGGGCAGCCCCAGAATAATAGGAAGAGCATTTCAAGTATCCACTGTGGAAGAGAGCCAAGAGGCTCACACTTGGTGTTGAAACTAAATTTTTGTATTTTGCCCATTATGGGACAGAATCTATTGTCCATAGTACCCCAACACTTAAAAATTCTAAGTGGAATGAGTGTCTCATCTCTAAGAGTAAATAAATTTAAATAGATGTATTTCTCAATGTAAAATTAGACTGATTCTGAGTGATCCTGAAGGGGTAGCCTATATCTCTTGCAGATTCATTCTCATGTATGTTGGAGAGTGTCACTCACACTCACTATGAACTGGTTACAGTCACTCATCCTTGTTTCACAGTTTTGTTTTATTACTTTGCTTCTATCTGGAATACAGACCCCCCCCTCCAGTTTTTGTGTGTGAATGTCTGTGAGGAGAGTTAAACTGAATTGAACTAAACTGAATTGAAATGGATCCCAAAACCACAAAATATTAAAGCTTAAAGAGGCATTAAAATAGTCTAACTTTTTTTTTTTCCAAGTGAGGAAAATAAGAAATGGGGAATCCTCAATATATATATTTAACAAACATAAGAAAGAATACTCCAGATCAACAATAATAAAAGAAATGCAAATCAAAACAAGTTTGTTTTACTTAACACCCAACAAGTTGTAAAAGATGACAAAAGGAGCATATATTTAATGTGGGAGTGTCGATGCAGACAAATAAAATACACTAATGTACTGTTAGAGCTATAAATTTGGACTTATACTAGGAAAATGACCAAAATTGATTAACCCAGAGATCCAATTATTAGTTATATTTCTCAAAGCCAATGCTAAAAAGAAAGGCACCACAAACAACCCAAATTTTATAGAAACACTCATTATAGTAGCAAAAAAACTTGAAGCAAGGGCATTGATTCAGGAAATATGATGCTATTAAGTAAGTTAATGGATATAGTACTAGATCTGGAAGCAGGAAGAACACAGTTTGAATCCTCTCGTAGACACTTTTTAGTTATATAACCCTGGATACATCATTTTTAGTTCCCTCAGCCTTAGTTTCCTCATCGGTTAAATAAGTGATAATAATAGCACTTGTATCATAGAGTTGTTCTGAAGATTAAATGAGACAATATATGTAAAGCACTATTCAAACCTTAAAGTACCATATAAACATGAGCTATTATTATTAATAATATAATAGATTATTATATATTGTAAAAAGGATGGATATCAATACTATAGAGAGAAATGGGGAAATAAATAATGGATGCGAAATAAAGTAAGCAGAACTAGATTAAAAAACACCCAGTAAATACAATAATATAGATGGAAAGAATAATAAAACAATTGAAACTGAAATAAACTTATCATGACAAAGTTCTCAAAGAAGATATATGAGAGGGAATCTCCCTGCCTTTATTATAGAAGCTATGAATATTGAAACTACTGTCATTCTTTTTGTCACATTATGGTTAAATATTTTTTTTCTATACTGTTTCCCCCTTCCTGCTGTTTTTTATTTTTTATAATAAATGTTTCTTTGGGATAAGGAAGAGGATGGATATAGAAGAAAATGTAGGAGAATAAAAGTAAATTTTATAAAACAATTTTTATCTTTAAAATAATTTACTTAAATATCATTTGCAAATGAGAATTTGAGGATTGAAGACTGTTTCTATCAACAAACTGGCTATTTAATAGCATAGCTGGGGAATTTTCTCCCTTTAATTAAATGTTTTTTCAATAGGGTTGTCTTAACTAGAATTGTGGATCTGCAGTCTTGCAGCCAATTTTATCTCTCAACCCAAATCTACTCTCTCCAAAACTACCATAAAAATATTCATTGCCAAATCTAATCATATTTTCTCAGTCCTCTTCCTTCTTGATCTGTTCAATATTTGATAATGGTGACTACCATAGGGTTCTCTCTGGATTTCCAGGACACTGTTTTTTTTTCCTTTCAGTTTTCTTTCTGAATATTCCTTTACTTGGATCATCATTCATCTCTTGTTTCCTATCCAGAGGAATATTGCAAGGATCTATTCTGTGCCCAATTCCCTTTTCTCTCTATCCTTTCTCTGTTTCATCTCTCATAAGTTCAATTATCTTCTCTACCCAGAGGACTCCTGGATCTTTATATCCAACTCTATCACTCTACAGATACTTACTTTAAACTGGATACACCATAGACATTTCAAACTCATCATGTCTAAAACAGAATTTAATATATCTACTCCAAAATCAATCTCTTTTCTGAATTTCTATATTTCTGTCATGAACCTTTCTGTCACCATCTATGTTATCACATCAGTATGTTCACAATCAGAGTCACATTTGACTCTTCTGTCCTTGCTCCATTTATCCAATTGCCAAGCCTTTTCTGTTACACTCCTACCACATCTTTTGCATCTGTCTTTTTTTCTCTGACAGTTCCTATGCCATTTAAGACACTTATTACTATCCTTGTGTACCGATGAAATAACTTTTAAATTGCTTTACTGACTCATGTTTATTCCCTCTCTAATTCATATACTCTCTATATAGCTGCATGCTCCTACTCTTCTCTTGGTAAATGGAAACTTTGGGGTTAGATCATCTTGTTTCAAATTCTGCCTCTGATTCTACTATCTGTGTGACCTTTCTCATCTACAAAGAGGTAGGGTTTATCTAGATATTGTATGATCTCTAGCCTGAAATCTGTGATTCCATGAAATTCCAGTGGCTTTATATTACCTTAGAATAAAATACCACCTCTTCTGTTTGACAAACCCTTTATAATTTGACACTCGCCTATCTTTCCACTTTTACTATACTTTCTTCCTTTCTTCCTATAGCTCTGCCAAACTATTTCTTGCTGTTGTTTTTCATTCATAACATTCCATTTCCCATCTCTGCATAGGGAAACAGTTTGGTATGTATTAAAAATGTGAAAATGCATTAAACAGGAGCTTCAGAAGTAAGGGGGTAAATAAAAAGGTGATTTTCTAATGGGAGAGGAGGGAAGGAATAGAACAGAGGTTTTAGAATACTATGAGACAAAGTGGTTGTCCTAAGAAAGTAGCAGGGAAATGATAGTTTTTGCTGATAAAAGGAGTTAAGGAAGTTCGGCCTTATAAGATATAATTTTATCTGAATTCTGTCATGAAGGAAATCAAAGGGTATGTATCTACATAAACCTACCACATATGATGGCTAGGCCTAGGAAATTTGGGGATCTAAGAAGTAGTAATTCAGTTTAGAAAAAATGCATCAGAATTGGTATTGGTAGGCAATCCTTGAACCTCACTCTCAGTGGAATTAGTTCAAAGAGGAAAGAAATACATACCCCCACACTTAGTTGGGTCTACAACTATAACATACCCAATTGGTAAATTGAAGGGAAAGAGGGTAAGAGAAAGGAAGGGGGCTAAGGATAAAATAGAGGTCAGATTAAGGGAGTCAAAATAGACTTTTGAGGAGAGAAGATAGAAAGAGAGACAGAGTCAGAAAAAAACAGAAAGAGAGAGAGATAGAGACAAAGAGAGACACACAGAAACAGAGACAGGGAAAAAATACACATAAAGACAAAGACAGAGAGACAGAGACAGAGACAGCAACAGAGATAGTGACAGCAAAACATATACATAGGGATAGAGAGACAGACAGAGACAGACAAAGAAACATGCACAGAGTGACTGAGCAGAGAGAGGATGGAAAGGAGAAAAGAGAGGGGGGAAGGGAGAGAGGAAGGAGAAAGGGAAAGAAGAGAGAGACAGAGAGACAGAGACAGAGAGGGAACAAAGAAAGGAAAATTAAAGCTACTCTGAGGTATCACCCCTCCTATCAGAAATGACTAATTCTGGAGGGGAGGAAGGAAAAATAGGTACACTAATGAACTGTTAGTGAAGTAGTGAACTGGTCCAACCACAGAGAAAAAAAATTTGAAACTATGCCCAAGGGGATAAAACTGACTCAGCAATACAACGGATAGGTATGTATCTCAGAGATAAAAGAAAAAGGCAAATGTCCTATATGAACAAAATTGTTTATAATAGATTTTTTTTGTTTTCCAAGATTAGGAAATTTAACAAATTGTGGTACATAATTATAATGGAATGGCATTTTGCTATAAGAAATGACAAGGAGAGTTGGTTTCAGAAAAACATACCAAGATTTTTATGAGCTAATGCAAAGTAAAGTGAAAAGAACTGGTTTAGCATTGTACACAACAACAGTAATATTTTAATGATGATAACTGTGAAAAACTTGGCTGCTCTGATCAATATAATGATCTAAGATAATTCTAAAAGACTCATGATGGAAAAAAAAATGCTGTGCATCTCCAGAGAGAGATAAAGTCTTACCACAAATTGAAATTTTTTCACTTTATTTTATATTGCTTTTTTGAAATATAACTAATATATTTTGCTGATTTCTCATGTGTAATTGATGTCATGTTGATTGCCTTCTCAGTGTGTAGGGAAAGGTATGGGAAGGAGACAGAAAATTTGGAATTTAAAATAAAACAACAAAAGAATATAAACATAAATAATAATTTTTTTTAAAAACAGAAAGTAAAATGTGCAAAAGTATCAAATTATAGTTTCTTTTTTCAAGGACCTCTTCAACAGTCAGGAGGAGGCAAGGACTATATGGGAAGAAAGGGAGACATACATAAATGTTTATAATTCAAGGTTAGAATATAGTACATGAAGGAGGAACTCAAAATAGAAAAATTAAGAGTCAGAGAGAGGGGCATAAACTCTCCCTGAACAGAAAAATATTGGGGAGAAATAGCAATTGAATTGGCTCTGGAAGCTATACAAGTATTTTAACATGTGAAGGTTGAAAGGAAATCAGTTTTGGTCATGAGGATTGGCAGGCACAAGTGAATGGAAACAGAAGACAGGATAGGCATTGGGCCAATAGATTTGTATGGAGTTAAATATAAGAAAAAGTGAGAATTGTGAGATCTAATTTAAAAAAGAAAACTAAGTGATGGTAGTGGGGGAAAATCTTTTTTTCTCAGTAGCTAGCAAATTTAGCAGAAGTAAACAGAGAATTAACAAAGAACAACATAGATTTTCTTTTCTGCATAAGAAATTAATGAGAAGCATTGATAGAAAAAAATGAGGAAAATTTATAATACAGATAGCAGAAAACCAAGGAAAAATCAGACCAAGGTAATCAAATACAAAGAGTATCAATATGATGAATAGCAGCCAACTGTTTATGGATTCTTAGAAAATAATGATAGAATAAAATAAAGGAAGAAATCCCCAGGAAATTTCCTAGGTGGGGGACAATAAAAAGGTTTTAATAAGAAAACTATGGATTCAAAACCATTTAAGTTTGAAACATAATCTATCTATGTCACCAGCATTCCTCAAATCATTCCCATTTATATGGCACTTAAAGATTCACAAAGGGATTTTGTTGTTATAAAAACCTTGTTGATAGCTAGTACAAACATGGAAATGCCCATTATAGAGAAGAGAAAATTGAAGACAGGAAGGTTCAAATGATCTATCTGAAGCTAATAGAACCATGCTGTACTTGAAACTAGGTTTGCTAACTCCAAGACTAGTGCTCTTTTCACAACATGTTGCTTGTAATGGGATCGAAAAATAAAATGGTTAGGGAATCAGTAAGAGGAACTTGTATATTCATTACAATCTAGTATAGTAGTACATTCATTATAATCTGATTAGTGGATGTGTCTTCTTCACTACAGTATCTGGCCTAGTGTTTTATAAATGGTGGATTTTCATTAAATATTTGTAGTGTAAAATCTGCCTGCATATTCCTGTTTTGCTTTTTATTCATGTCACTTAAGACAAGTTATGTTCTCTGGGCATCAATTCTGTCATCTACAAAGTAAAGAGATTGGGCTACATGGTGTCTAAGTATCCCTTCAGATCAGAATCCTATGACCTTAGGACTCCTTCATGAAGTCAGTCATGTCCAACAGAAGGCAAGTGGAGTGTTAAAGTGAAAAAGAGAGTCCAAGGTCAGAGTCTTTCCGTACTTGTCTTCAGTCAGATCAAAGATGGCAGCAATGAGACCACTAGGAAAAAGTGCAGAGAGGAAGTCAGTCCATCAATAAACATTTACTGAGTACTCACTACATGACCCATACTGTGCAAAATAGATAGTGTCTACTTTATATAAGTTCTCAGTCTAATAAGGGAGACAGTTTATAAATAGGTATGTACAAACAGGGCAGCTAGATGGTACAGTGGACAGAGTGCCAGGCTTATAGTCAGGGAGACTAATCTTCAGGAGTTCAAATCTGGTCTCAGATACTTATCGGCTGTGTGACCCTGAACAAGTCACATATTTACCTCAGTTTTTATCATCTGAAAAATGAACTGGAGAGAAATGGCAAACTATTCCAGTATTTTTGTGGAGAAAAACAGGGTTACGAAAAGTTGGGCATGACTGAAATAACTGATTCCCAATGAGGTATAATGTAGAGCAGGAGATCCTTTCTTCATTAAGGGTCCATGATTCTGTGATAAGTAGGCTGAGTATAGTCAAAGCATAAGCAGGATGTCCTACTTTAGCAAGAGCAAAGGGGATCAAGTATTTCAATTTCATAAAAAATTTCACCAGAGCATCTGTCTCTAGAATCAATACAATTAATATTTGAGTTATTTCAATAAAAGGAAAGGAGAGAAATAATATCTTATATTCAAAATGTAGTATTTATAAAATACTTTCACATGTGTTATCTCATTTTCTTTTCAGCAAGAGATTTTTGAAGTTGGCATAAAAATTCAGAAAAGTGAAGAGACTTCCTCAAATCACACAAACATAATATGTAAGATATATAATTCAAATTTAAATCTTCTGGCTACTAACGTTATTGTTATTTTTTTCTAGTGTACCAGACTATCCTTCCCAAGAGATATATGCAAATGTGATGGAAAGACTAGTGAGAAGTATCAACATCTACATTGCAAGTAAAGCATATGCAGAAAAAAAACTTGGAAAAGGAAATGTGTTGTTATGATAAATCAAATTTTATGGTTATATTCTTCCAGTTAAAAATAATTTGTTTATTACATCCGTTGTTGAAAGTGGCAATGGCACTTAAAAAGATAAACTCGGGAAAACTAGTTGGATATAACTAAATATATACTGAAGAAATCTATGCTAAAAATGGCACAATTATAAAAACTCTCAGGAATTATTTTTCAAGGTATTTCAAAAAAGAAAAAGAAGATTCCAAAAGAATTGAAAAAAAATTATCAGTAGTTTTCTCAGAAAAAAGGTGGGAAGGCATTGGCAAGTGTCAACTCTTATGATAACTCAAAGATGGTAATAGATCATACTGGTCTCTTTGTTAGCACTGAGGCAGAACTTTATGGCTTTTGCTCACTCTCAGATCTGGGTCACAGTCCTGGGTGGAAGTCTCAGGGTGAGAAGGAATACAACCATACCAGAACTTGCAGTCACAGTGGAGCAGGGATGGTCATAATAGTTCTAGTGCAGAAAGGAGTGCTTGTGGTCACTCATAGACCAGAGTATATGCCAAAAAATTAGTAAACACACCTCTTCTTAGATTAAACTACTTAGAAGAAATGAAAACTTATAGGTCTGTAGAAGTATCCCTCAAAACAGCTGCACAAAAACCTTGAAGGTTGGAATAGTTGCATCCTCCACCCTGGAAGCAGAAGCTTACTTTAACAAAGACTTAAAAGTTAAATAACAGGCTGGGAAAATTAGATTCTGACTGTGGAAAGTTACTATGGTGCCAAAAAGAAAAAAATCAAAACACACACTCAGAAGAAGATAACAAAGTCAAAGTTCTTACATCAAACACCTCCCAGAAAAATATTAATTGGTCTCAGCTTATGAAAGAATTGAAAATAGATTATTAAAAATCAAGTAATAAAGTTAGAGGAAAAAAACAGGAAAAATTGAGAGTGATGCAAGAAAATCACAGAAAATGAGTCAACAGGTTGGTAAAGGAAACAAAACAATAAAGAAGAAAAGAGCACCTTAAAAAAACAGACTTAGTCAAATGGTAAAGGAAGTACAAAAAGCCAAAGAGAAGAATTCCTTAAAAAGTAAAATTAATCAAATGAAAAAGGAGGTTCAAAAGCTCACTGAAGAAAGTAATTCCTTCAAAATTAGAATTGAGCAAATGGAAACTGATGACTTTAGGAGAAATCAAGAAACAATAAAAGAATAAAAGACAATATGAAATATCTCATTAAAAAAAAAACTGACCTAAAAATAAACCCAGGAGAGTAATTTAAAAATTATTGGACTACCTAAAATCCATTATAAAAAATGTAGACATCATTTTTCAAGAAATTATCAATTATCAATGAACAAGAAGGTAAAATTGGAATTAAAAGAATCAGAGATCCCCAGATGAAGACTCCAAGGAACATGATAGCCAAATTCCAGAACACTAAGGTGAAGGAGAAAATGTTGCAAGGACCAGAAAGAAACAATTCAATGTCATGAAGCCACAGTCAGTATGTAACAAAATTTAGCAGCTTCTATATTAAAAGATGAGAGAGTTTGAGATATGATATTCCAGAGGGCAAAGGATCTAGGATCACAAAAAAGAACCAAATATTTAGCAAACTAAATATAATCTTTCAGGGGGGAAATAGGATATTCAGTGAAAAAGAGGATTTTCAAAGATTCCTGATAAAAAGACCAGGACTGAATAGAAAATCTGACTTTCAAAGACAAGCCTGAAGAAAAGCATAAACAAGGAACTAAATCAAATTTGTAAAAATAATAGATATTCTGCAAATGATAAATGATGAAAAAGATATGAACAATTTTGATATTTATAGTCATATAAAATGCTACAATTAACTGTTAATTTGAGAACTGCAAATTAAAACAATTCTGAGTTACTACCTCATACCTTTGGGTTAGCTAATAGGACAGAGGAGAAAAATGACAAATTTTGGAAGGAATGTGGGAAAAATGAGACATAGATTCAATGTCTGTGGAATTATGAACTGATTCAACCATTCTGTACAGCAATTTGGAACTATACCCAAAAATGTATAAAAACAAGATGCTCTCTGATCTAACAAAACCATTACTAGGCATGTACCTTCCCAAAAATTAAAAAAAAAAGAAAAGAACCTATGTAGACAAAAATATTTATAGTAGGTCTCTTGTGGAGTAAGAAACTGAAAACTGAGGAGATGCACATCAATTGGGGAATGGCTAGATAAATTGTGATATATATATATATATATATATATATATATATACACATATATATATGTGTATATATATATATATATATATATTATAAAATACACACACATATATATATCATAAAATACCATTGTGTTATAAGAAAAAATTTGCAAAATGCTTGCAGAAGAAAACCTGGAAAGGTTTTGTACCTTGAGCAGGTACAAAGTGAAATGTACTGTGTACAAAATACTATCAACATTGTAAGATAATTAGTTGTGAATTACTTAGTTATTCTCAGCAATACATTGATCTAAGATACCTCTTAAAAACTTATGATGAAAAATGCTGTCTATATTTAGAGAAATAACTGGTGGTATCTGAATACAAATTGAAACATACTTTTAAAAACTTTCTTATTTTCCTTAAGGCTTTTTTCTATGTTTTCTTTCACAACATGACTTTTAGGGAAATGCTTTGCATGAACACACATGAATAACCTATATTAAATTGCCTGCTGTCTCAATGAGAGGAGAAGGCATAGAGGGAAGAAGGGAGAGAATCAGGAACTCAAAAGTTTTAAAAATACTTGTTACATTATTTTTCTATATGGCTGGGAAGGAATAAAATAGTAAATTAAAATTAAAACACGTTATTAAGGAAATTATTTTAAAAGAAAGGAAAAAAGAAAAAAGGAGGGAGATAGAAAAGAGGAAAGAAGGAAGAATAGGAAAGAAGGAAGAAAGATAGGCAAGAAGGGAGGAAGGGAGGGAGGAAGGGAAGAAGGGAAGAAGAAAAGGAAGGAAGGAAAGAAAGAAGGAAGGAAGGAAGGAGGGAAGGAAGAAAAAAAGGAAGAGAAAAAGAAAGGAAAGAACGAATTAAAAGGAAAGAAGGAAATAAAATATTTGAGCTAAACAAAATGCATGCTGAAAAGCAGCCTTTAAATATATTGTTTCCCACACATGTTCAAATCTTTCAAGATGTTATGACAGATGAGTTGCAAAGCTAATTTTGCTCAATGATCTACTGAATGTTAAATGAAACACAAACATTGAGTAATGCATTCACCTAAGGTTTCATATATATATATATATATATATATATATATCTTTTTTATAAACATCCCAAGTAGAGTCCAGATAAAGAATTCCCTATTGATGATAAAGTTCTTTCTCTGCCATTGAGCCTGGTATTATGCTAATTGTATTTAACCCTACAACAACCCTAGGTTCTTCAATAGGATATGTAGTCACTCTAATGATATTAGCTTAGTCTTTCACATAACAAAAAAGCAGATTTAAAAAAACCATATATTGTCCAGATTATGATATACAATTGGACATGAAGTTCACTGAATTCATTAGCATGTGTATGTTAAACAGATGCTATAGATATACAGTGGTCTGGGCCCAGAATTTAATCTGAGGAGGAAATTAGACTATATTACACTTAAAAAGTGTTTTATTGATATCAAGGAAAGATTAAAAGAAAAAAGAGCTAGTTTCCTGGATGGAGCCAATGTGATGGAGAGTAGAAAAGTCTTTGACTGAGCTCTTCCTGGCTTCCCTCAGATAAGCACCAAATAAAGCCTCTGAACTGGTTTTGGAGTAACAGAAACCACAAATATTTGAAGTGTAACAAATTTCCAGCAGGAAGTATTTTGGAAGAACTTCAGGAAAGGTTTGTCTTAATTGGGCAGGGAGGGGGAGGTGGCTGACCTCAAGGTTAGTGCAGGGATTTAGGGCATAGTGGCCTCCATGTGATGGGGGCTCTTAGCCAAAATATAGCATTGACTACTCTGTCATAGTTCAAAAGCCAGTAGATCTACTGTGAGACCTCCAATGAAACTAGAGAAGGTAAATAGTGAGCCCCTGGAATCCAGCATAATGTGGGACTTGGCCATGACCACAAGAAGGAAGTCAGTAAGATCGACCCAAGGGAAGTGTCAAGCAAATGTCTCTGGAAAGGAAGCTTAGGACAATCTCACCTTTGCCCTAAGAGCAGACCACAACCTGTAAAAAATGAGTTAAAAATGCAAAAGGAACTCTGATCATAGATAACTTTTTTGAAGTCAGGAAACAACAGACCTCAAACTCTGATAATAAAGGCAAAACATCTTTAGATGAAGCCTCAAAGGATGATATGAGTAAGTCTGCAAATCACAAGACTCTCTTGGAAGAATTCAAAAAGGATCTAAAAAGACAGAAGAAAAATGTGGGAAAGAAAATGATAGCTTGTCAGGAGAGATTGGAAAAGGAAATACAGAAATTATCTGAAGAAAACTTAAAAATAGATTTGATGAAATGGAAAAAAAAACTCTTTGAAAAACAGAATTTTGAAATGGAAAAAAAAATCCAATGAACAAAACAACTCATTTGAAAGTTCAATTGGCCAAATGCAAAAGGAGATAAAAAAGCTAATTGAAGAAAATAACTCATTAAAATTAGAATTGATCAAATAGAAGCAAATGACTCAATGAGACATCAAGAATTGGGCAAACAAAATCAAAAGAAAGAAAGAAAGAAAGAAAGAAAGAATTAGAAGAAAATGTAAAATACTTCATCAAAAAATCAAACAACCTGGAAAATAGATCCAGGGGAGACAATCTAAGAATTATTGGACTACCGAAAACCCAAAATAAATAAAAGAGCCTACCCAACATTTTCAAGAAATCATCAAGGAAACCTGCCCTGGTGTCCTAGAATCAGAGGGTCAAATAGCCATTGAAAGAATTCACTAATCATCTTTTGAAAGAGACCTGAAAATGAAATTTCCAAGCAATAGTATAGCTAAATTTCAGAATAATCAGATCAAGGAGAAAATACTACAAGCAGCCAGAAAGAAACAATTAAAATATCAAAGAACCGCAATCAGGATTACCCAGAACCTATCAGCTTCCACTTTAAAGGACTGAAAGGCCTGGAATATGATATCCTGAAGGGCAAAGGAGCTTGAACTACAACCAAGAATCAACTGTCCAGCAAAATTAAGCATTATTTTTCAGAAGAAAATATTTACATTCAATGAAATATGTGAATTTCATTTATTTTTGATGAACAGACCAGAACTGAGCAGAAAATTTAATCTTCAAATGCAGAATTCAAGATAAATACAAAAAGATAAAAAAGAAAGAAAAAAACACTATGTTTTTTTAAAGGTTAAAATGTTTACATCCCTATATGGAAAAATGTTTAATTTTTAAGAATTGTCTGTTTATTAAGAGTATACTTAGAAAGTGTAGGTGTAATTTGACTTTATTGTGATGATATAAAAAAGAAAGTAGGGTGGAAAACAGATTATATGCTAAGAAGATGAAAGGGCAGGTAAAATGGTATAAATTACATCATATGAAGAGGCAAAAAAGACCTATTACAATTAAGGAAAAGAAGAAAAGTGAATGAACATTGTGTGAATCTCAGTCTCATTGGGTTTGGCTCAAAGAGATAATATCAGACATATTTAGTTGAATAGAGAAATTTGTCTCACCCTCTATGGAATAAGGAGAGGAAGGGAGAAAGGAAAGTTTGAGGCTGATAGAAAAAAGGAAAAAAAAATAGAAGGGGAAAAGGATAAGAAAGGGAGGAGGGGCTGTAAAAGGGGAGGGCTGTTTGAGGGAGTTGATTGTCAGAATCAAAACGGTGGAGAGGAGGGAAGAGAGAAAGGAAAGAAAAGGAAAATAAGATGACAGGAAATACAGAGTTAGTAATTTTAACTATGCATGTGAATAGAATGAACTTTTCCATAAACTGGAAGTGGATAGCAGACAGAATTAAAAGCCAGAAGAATCCTATAATATGTTGTTTATATGATACACATTTAAAGCAGAATGATACATACAAGAGTAAAGGTAAAAGACTGGAACAGAATCTATTATGTTTCAGCTGAAGTAAAAAAAAAAAAAAAAGACAAGGGGAAGCAATCTTGATCTCTGATCAAGCAAAAGCAAAAATCAATCTAATTAAAAGAGATAAGGATGGAAACTACATTTTGCTAAAGGATACCATAGATAATGAAGTAATATCAACACTAAACATATATGCACTAATTGGTATAGCATCCATATTCGTAGAGGAGAAGTTAAGAGAGCTGCAAGAATTAGGCTCTATCAATAACCAAACTAACATAAATCATATGATTATCTCAATAAATGCAGAAAAAGTGTTTGATAAAATTCAACACCCATTCCTATTCCTCTAACACTAGAGAATATAGGAATAAGTGGAATTTACCTTAAAATGATTGGTAGCATCTATTTAAAACCACCTATAAGAATCATATGTAGTGTAGATAAATTAGAACCATTTCCAATAAGACCAGGGTGAAACAAGTTTTTTCACTATCATTATTACTATTCAATATTGTATTAGAACTGTTAGATTTAGCAATAAGAGAAGAAAAAAAGTCAAAGGAATTAGAGTAGATAATGAGGAAATCAAATTATCATTCTTTGCAGAATATATGAAAGTATACTTAAAGGACCCTAGAGAATCAACTAAAATCTACTAGAAACAATTTACAACTTTAGCAAAATTGCAGGATAAAAAATAAATCCACAGAAATCAATGCATATAATTCTATATGTTACCAACAAAGTCCATCATCAAGAGATACAAAGAGAAATTCCTATACAAATACAAAAAGATACAAAGCAAGAAATACAAAGAGAAATAACTATAGATAATATAAAATATTTGGGAATCTACCTGCTAAGACAAAGTCAGGAAGTATATGAACATAATTACAAAAAATTTCCACGCAAATACAATCAAATCTAACTAATTGGGAGAATATCAAGTGCTCATGGATAGGCCAAGCAAATATAATAAAAATGAAAATTCTACCTAAATTAATCTACTTATTCAATTTTACACCTAAACTCCAAGAACTTATTTTACAGAGTTAGAAAAAATAGTAACAATGTTCATCTGGAAGAATTTAAGCGATTTCCAGAGATTTGATGAAAAAATATTCAAATGAAGGTGGCCTCACTGAACCAGACCTAAAATTATATTATAAAAGCAGTGGTCATCAAAATCATTTGGTACTGGCTTAGAAATAGAGTAGTCTATCAGTGGATTAAGTTAGATTCACAAGACACAATAGTCAATGATTATAGCAATCTACTTTTTGATAAACCCACATCCCAGCTTCTGGAATAAAAACTCACTGTTTGAAAAAAATTGCTTGGAAAATTGGAAATTAATGTGGCACAAACTAGGCATTGACCACACTTAACACCCTATACCAAGATAAAGTCAAATAGTTTCATGCTTTACATATAAAGGAAGAAATTTGTGGCCAAAGAAGAACTAGAATGCATTATGGAATGTACCATGGGTAATTTTGATTATATTAAGTTAAAAAGTTTTTGTACAAACAAAATCAATGCAGTTAAGATTAGAAGGTAAGCAGTAAACTGAGGATAAATTTTACAGCTACAGCTTCTGAAAAGGCCTCATTTCTAAAATATATAAAAAAGTGATTCAATTTTTAGGAATGCAAGCCATTCTCCTATTGATAAATAGTCAAAGGATATGAACGGTTAATTTTCAGATGATGAAATTAAAACCATTTTAGTCATATGAAAAAATGCTCTAAATTACTATTTATCAGAGAAATGCAAACTAAGACAACTCTGAGTTATTACTACAGACCTCTCAGATTGGCTAAGATAACAGTAAAAGATAATGATGAATGTTAAATGGAATGTGGGAACACTGGGACACTAATATGCTATTGGTGGAGTTGTTAATTGATGCAATCATTTTGAAGAGCAATCTGGAACTATGACCAAAGAGTTATCAAACTGTGCATACCCTTTGACAGTTTAGAATGGCTGAATAAGTTATAGTATATGAATGTTATGGAATATGATTTTTCCATAAGAAATCATCTGCAAGATGATTTTAGAAAGGCCCGGAGAGACTTACATGAACTGATGCTAAGTGAAGTGAGTAGAACCAAGAAAACATTGTACACAGCAACAGCAAGATTATAGGATGATGAATTCTGATGGATGTGACTCTTTTAAACAATGAGGTGATTCTGGCCAGTTCCAATCGTCTTGTGATAGAGAGGGCCATCTGCGCCCAGAGAGAGGATTGTCAAGTGACTAAATGTGGATCACATAGTGTTTTCACTTTTTTTTTTGCTTTTGTTTGCTTGCTTTTTGTTTTCTTTCTAAGTTTTTACATTTTGATCTGATTTTTCTTGTGCAGCATGATAATTGTGGAAACATATAGAAGATGTTTAACATTTATTTTATGTTTAACATATATTGGATTACTTGCCATCCAAGGGAGGGGTTGAGAGGAAGAGAGAGAGAAAAAATTTGCAATACTAGGTTTTGCAAAAGTGAATCTTGAAAACTATGAATATATTTTGAAAATAAAAAGCTTTAGAAAGGAAAAAAATAGAAAAACACTCTAGAATGTTGAACAGATATTCTATGGAAGATTAATGGAAAAATAAGACTATCACTCAGAGTGAAATCTTGAAGGGATTTTCTTCAGCATGGATGAAGGGAATATTTATATTTACTTGGTGTTCAATATTTACTCATATTATCCTTTGCTGATTGTTCAAAATAAGGATACTTGCATTATTGTTAGAAGGTGGGAATTTGTTGATTGGAAAAAAATATTCTTTTTGCCTACAAAAGTGAGCCATTAACCAATAAAGCCCAAAACCTGTAGCTTGTTTCATTCCTACGTCTAGCTGTTATATATATATATATATATATATATATATATGCTAGAAAAATTATTGTATTCTAGTAATATTTTTAAAGTTAAGATGGTTAAGAACCAACTCTTTCAATAGCTTAATGGTTTAGAATGGATTTTCCCTTCAGTTTTATTCTTAGAATACAAATTTCATTTTCTAATAAGTTAAAACATGCTGCTGATAATTAATACAAAGTACTTTATTATTTGGGTGTATATACATCAGACTGACCCAGGCTTGATTTTTTTGCCCTTTATTAAAGATTTTTTGTGGAGTCCTTGTTAGATTAAATTATATGATTGCTTGATAGAAATCTATTTCTACTTATTCTGAGTTTTTACATTATGTTATTTTTCTTCCTTCATTGCAAATGTGCATTCCATTCCAAATGTTAGCTAAGTTCTGCAGAAATCATTTGAATTAAATAAAATATTACCCTCATTTTCTTTCACAACAGTAATCCAGGCATTTAATCAAAGAGAACACACTGCCAATTCCAGATTCTCACTGTGTCTGTTTTAATTTGCGATTTACACATTTCTACTAATAGCTCATTCAGTTCTGTGTTAATATAGCTAATGATGTAAAACATTAGAAAATCTCCTATCAGTCCTAGATTGAAAAGACTTATTCTTTGTATTCTGTTCTTACATGTTTGGATAAGTTCAGTAGAGCTTCTGTCTACTCTGCAAGGTCTGTATACAACTGTGGGTTAGCTACATGATGATGATGATGATGATGATGATGATGATGATGATGATAGGGGAGTATTAGTAGTAATTGTAATAGTGGGGTAGCTAAGTGGTATAATGGCTAGAGTACTGGGCCTTAAGTCATTCAAATCTGCTCTCAGAATTTACTGTGTGATCCTGGGCAGGTCACTTAACACAGTTTGTCTCAATTTTCTCATCTATAAAATGAACTGGAGAAAGTAAGGATAAGACATTCCAGTAACTTTACCAAGCCAATCCCAAATGCGGTTACAAGGAGACAGACATGATGAAAAGTAACTGAACAACAAAAACTGCAGGATTTATCAAGAAATACAAGGTTTCTAAAGTATTTGCATACATTAACTTGTTTGATCCTTACAACAACCTTGTAAAGTTGGCATTACTATTATCCCCATTTTACAGATGTGGAAATTTAGAGATATTATGTTACTTGGCCAGGGTCACATAGCTAGTAAGTGTGTGAGGCAGGATTCATAGTCAAATTTTCCTGACTCCACATCCAACTCTCTCCATTGTATCCAAAGCTGCATAAAAATTATCTCCACATAAACCTAATCAAAACAAACACTGAGGAAATAAGTTCTATAATTGTTCACTTTTCTGCCCAGCATTCCATCAGCACTTAGGGAATCAGTTAAAATTCTGCCAATTTGTACCTGTTACAATCCTTTATAGATTAATTATTCAGTTAGTTCAATTGTGTGTTAAGAGTTGGTGGGTTTGGGGAAGGGCTGAGAGAGTGAAGGTAATATTGATGATTCTTGAATCTTTTCAGATTTGGGAATAGACTGGTATTTGAAGCACTTCCATTTCCTCTCAAGATTCTTGTAGGGATTAACAAGGAGAGAGTAGCAGGAGGATTAGAAACTCTAATTAGATATATTAAATTCAAGAAATTAGGGGGTTTAAAAGACTAAAGGTAGGGGGAATAAGAAAAGTCAAAAACAGGTATCATAAGACTCATGAGTTTACTAAGAAAAGGCAAATTTTGAGGTTCAGGATGGAACAATTTGGTATTAGGCAAATAATCTATATTAACTCAGCTAGAAAACATCATTTAGATCTCAGACGTTCAGTTTGTCTATGGCAGGAGGTAGCTGACAACCTTCATCTAGTTTCTTCAGAAATCACCCCAGCTAAAGATCTCTTACAGTGGCCCCCCCTATTGTTCTCCTTGGCAAAGAAAAATTCATGTAATACAGAAGAGTAAATACTTCTCTACTTAACTAGATTGGAGGCTTTCAGGAAAAGATAATTTCTATTTCTCCATGGTGTCTAGGAGAGTGCTTTACACTTATTACTCATGTATCAAAAAGAGTTGATATTAGTCTGCTTCTTGCCCATTCTATGTGATTCTTGTCCATATTCTCATTAGTTTTCTCCTGTGGGTCTGTGTAAGGTGCAGGAGAAATATTCCTTATTCTTTTCCAACATTGTGAAGCATTTGTGGAAGGAATACTTTGGTGTCCACTTCTCATACCTCACTCATTCCATTTTATATATCTTCCTGTCTTCCAATTCCTTGCTTTTTGGTTGTCTTTAGTATTTCTCATTAGTTATGTGTAGCAGCCTGGTAATACTTAACCATAAACCTTCCTATTGTCCATTAAAGCACAGCTTCATAACTGTGATTCACAACCCCAAAAAAGATCTTATAATTGAATGTGGGGGTTATGAAATTATGATTTATTATGAGGAAATGTTTAGTGTATATACCTATTTTACATACCTATGTATTCAGGGTCAAAAATTTCCTAGCAAAAAAGGGGTCACAAATGGAAAATGTTTAAGACGCTCTGCTCAAAAAGATGCGAATCATTAGTTATTCAGAAACAGTGGAATTCCACTATTAACCTATATCTTTAATAGGGACAGGAGGAGACACAGTGGTTAAAATAAGAAACTACGGCCCTTGATCTAATGGAGCTTTCAATCCAATGGGAAGCAATAATCGCATGATATTAGAATGGAAAATACACAATGCTATTTATTAAGGACCTTTACTGATTTCTTATTTCACACACACACACACACACACACACACACAAAGTACAAGCTAAGTGCTATGTGAGGTTTTAGTTATAGTCTAGAGGGATTGGAGAAGGTTTTATTGAAGGAGGCAAGTTCTAAAGAATGGGTAGAAATTCATCTTGGTGAAGCCGAGTTGGCAGATGGCAGAATATTCCTAAGAAGAGGAAAAACACAAATAAAGATTTTTAGGAATAATAAATTAAATATGTATTAGGAACTGTGAATTGTCCCATCCACTGTGCCACCTACCAGCCAAATATAGCACAAAATTTAAACAAAGGAGTAACGTGTTATGGTTGCAAAGGTAGAGTGGAGACAGATTATAGATGATCTGAAATGTTAGACCAAGAATTATGTTATTGAAGCTATTGAAGAGATGTGAGCAGAGGCTTCATGTAGTGAGATTTAGGGTACAATATTGGAAAGAGGACAAGGTCAAGTGAAATAATGCATGTAAAGTACCATTTAGAAAAATAAATATTAATTATTAATTCTATTACTTGAGGAAAACAGGTTTTTGGTAATATAGCTAACCTTATAATCAAAAAGACTTGCATCCAAGACCTGGTTCTGACACAGATAATCTGTGTAACCCTGGATAAATCACTTTTTGGAGTTCTGGGCAACTATAAGAATACAAGTTGCAGAGAAGGTATATGATCTGCACTGGTATAGAAGTTCCTTCCTCTGATTAAAAAAGCAAATACACACATAAAAAAACCCAAAATAAAACAAACAAAAAATAAAATACTCATCCAGACCTTATCTTCTATCCATAGTATTGCTTTTGGTCTGGAGAAACCTGGTTTTTAAATTCATTAGCTATGTAGCCATAGGAAAGTCATTTACCTTCTCTTCAACACAGTTTCCATATCTGTAAACAATAATATCATATTAATATTATGGAATATTATTGTTCTATAAGAAACAATCAGCAGGATGATTTTACAGAGGCCTGGAGAGAATTACATGAACTAATGCTAAGTAAAATGAGCAGAACCAGGAGATCATCATATACGGCAACAACAAGATTATACGATGATCAATTCTGATGGATGTGGCTCTCTTCAACAATGAAATGATTCAAACCAGTTCCAATTGTTTAGTGATGTAAAGAGGTATCTATACCCATAGAGAGGACTGTGGGAACTGAGTACGGTTCACAACATAGCATTTTCACTTTTTGTTGTTGTTTGTTTAAATTTTTTCTCATTTTTTTCCTTTTTCATCTGATTCTTCTTGTGCACCAAGATAATTGTATAAATATGTATATTTTGGATTTACATATATTTTACCATGTTTAACAAATATTAGATTACTTGCCATCTAGGAAAGGGGTGGGGGAAAGAGGAAAAATTAGAAAAGGTTTTGTAAAGGTAAATGGTAAAAAATTATCCTTGCATATGTTTTGAAAATAAAAAGCTTTAATTAAAAAATAATTACCAATATGTTCTTTACAGATCTGTAAGGATTAAGCTAGATGGTGTATATAATGCACTTTATTTCTCATTGTGCTGTATAATTATCAGATATTATATACAAGTTCAACTCAACAGAATTTTATTCATGCTCAATATGTATAAGGTTGTTGTTCTATTTCATCAGCTTCTTCATGGCCTCATTTGGAGTTTTCTTGCAGAGATACTGGAGTGACTTGCCATTTCCTTCTTCAGCTCATTTTATAGATGAAGCAAACAGGGTTAAGTAATTTGCTTAGGATCCCATAACTAGTAAGTAGCTGAGGCTGGAGTTGAACTCAGGAACATGAGTCTTCCTGAGTCTTTCTGACTACAGGCACAGCATTTTCTCCTCTGCACCACCTAGCTGTACCAGATACAAAAAACATAGTTCTCCTCAATAAATTTATAATCTAATAGGATGGATATGATATCCGAATATGAGTGATGCAAAGAAAAATTTGTAGAGAAAACAAAAACAACAACATGGACATAGTCATAAATTTGAGAAGGGAGAAATCACTTTCTGCCTATTAGATCAGGATAATTTTCATGGGAGATCTGATCTGGGATTTGAACAAAGAGGATTTAACAGGCAAAAAGGAGGAGAGATTACTAAATGACAGCTCATGTGACTACAAAGGAAAGGAAAGGAAAGAATGAAATCCAGAAACAACTAACCATCTAAATTTGGTTGAAACTATAGGGTACAAGCAGGAATAGTATGAAATAAGCATGGATCAAACCTGTGCACTAGTTTTATGAAATATAGTTTGGAGATGAAAAAGACTGGAGAAAAAGACATTATTTAGGATGCTATTGAAATAGTTCAGACAAGAGGTAATGAGGTCCTGAACTAAGGTGAAGATCTCACGTGCAGAGAAGGAAGCAAAGCAGAATTATTAGGCTATGACACTAATTGGATTATGGAAATGGTGAGGAAGAGAGAAGATTCAAACATAGGATTTCTAGCCTGAATGCCTTGGTGGAGTATAGTATTTTAAGAGATAGGGAAGTTAAAGTTCAGATTTAGGGGTAAATGAACCTTGCAGCTATATGAAGGATGAGTTAGAATGGCATGAGAGGAGAGACCGCATGACCTTTTTGATTTGCTTTTCCAAAGATGCATGTGGATTGTGTTGGAGATCTGAGTTAGTCATAGTAAGAATAAGGAGGATGCATTTCAAAGTCCAAACCCCTTTGACACTGGATGTACCTTGTGACTATACTTTGGACTCATATTTTGTCTATCTCTAGATATTCTATATTCCAAGAATCCACATTCCAAGAGTGAATATTTTGAGGGGTACAAGTGGCCTGGATGAGATTGCTGCTAATGGATTCTACTCCAGAATTTGATGCTGTATGTAAAGCAATTAAAGAACTATGAAAACAATATGTTTCATCATCATTATTATTATTAATTATCTGATTTCTTGGATATAAAATAGATATAAAGGGATTAAGAAAGAAAAAAGAATTCTCTCAAATAGTGACTTTCAAAGTGGGGCACAACAGTGTTATCCCTCTTTGGACATGTGACCTAATTAATTTTCCTAAACAGTGATCAAACCCATGTCATTCCCTTATCTATCTATCTATCTATCTATCTCTATCTCTTTCATCTATATACATTATATATATTGGTTTCAGATAGATACATGGACAAAAATTCAAAAATCTATATAGTTCGGATAATGTCATTTTGTGATAAATGGAATGAATGTTTAGAAAAATATCTATATATATCAACCTCAGAAATAGACAAATATTCCATATTCAACATATCAATGAAGAAATTCATTCTGTTCTACATACTCATTAATATTTCATCCCATATTTTAATCTAGTCTTTGAGTATATTTACATATCAATCTTAAACACGTCTTAAAAACCTAGCAACAGCCACTAACTTCTTTTTCTAAGTCTCAATAATTCCACAGTTCCCTCCCATGCCAATCTTCTACATATTTTGCCAACTTTCCTCACCCACTTTAAAACTCTACTGACTAGTTTTGCTTATTTTTTCTTACTTTTCTAGCCTTGTCATTTACCTTCCTTTTCAGACATTTCCTTATATTCTTTTCAAGCCTTTACTCCTTAATCCTCCTTCTTTCCTTCAAATAACTTTCCACAGAAGCTATAAGTCAAACTTGGACCTGAAAAATGTTCTCTTTCAAATTTCCTCAATTTCTCCACATTTTTTCTGAAACTCTTTACCCCTAATTCATTTGCTGGCCTTGTTAACCACTCTAAAACCTGCTAAATCATCTATACAATTTCATTCTTATAAAGATTAATTTTTTTTCATCTCCTAAACCAATCAACAAACAATCATTTATTAAGTGCCTACTATGTGCCAGTCCCATATATATCAGAAATGCAATCTTTAAAGCACAGTGACAATTATAGCTTTTCTGTTGAATAGGACGTGCCTGAGATTTATAGGGTCTAAAGAACTCAAGGTCACCTCTGTTCAACAGTAAGGCATCAGAGTAGAACTTTTGTGGAAATCATAAAGTCAGAAATTAATTCCTGCAGAAATAAAATGCTTCAATAGACAGTTAAAATTTATATTTTAAGAGATTATATGACAGTCTATCACATGCAGTGCCTTGCCTCTTGGGAGTTTTAATTCTGAAATAACCAAGTTAACTTTTCTTCTTTAGTACTTTGCCAACTTCACGAATCCTCCTTTTTACTGAAATTCTTTTTTTTTTTTTGGCTTTGTTTGTCTTTTTTTTTTTCACTGATATTTTTAACATCAGTTAGTCCTCAAATCCTGCATATGCAATAGATATTTATCTCAAAATCCTCTGATTTCATGTTCTCAGCTTCAAGTACTGATTTTCCTATCCCTTTTTTGTTAGACTTTATAATTTTTAATATACTTGGTTATATCATGTTTTCATGATGAAGGCAGCAATAATAGAACTCATTGTATAATACACAAAGTTATATGTACAAGTATACATTACAGTATATATTTCCAATCATTACTTGTGATTACTATACTTACATGATAGGAGAAATTGTGATGATTCTTGAATTATACCACATAGGCAACAAATATTCAGAAGGATGGAACTATCCAAGGTCTTCTTTGGGACTCTCTCTTATTAAAATTCTTCTGCATTGAACATTAGAGTATAGAAAACCAAAGTATCTGAAAATGCTACAAAATGAAAGAGGTCAAGGTTGTTCTTTATGGACGTCTAGAAGAAGGTAGGGAAGATTTCTTAACTATCAATCACAATAATGTACAGCAGAAAGTCGGTATGTAATGCGTTATAGTGTCAAACAGGAAACTAACTCGTGGAGTGTATATTAGAATTTCATGAGCTAAGAGGATATTTTTAACAGGCAGAAAGTTACTGAGACCCTGAGAGTTTATGCCACCACCTGGGCATCAGGCAGAGTTGAAACCTCAGATTGGCACAATTACTTTCATTCCATAAAATGAGATTTGGCTCTATAAAAGAACTGAGATAGCTGTAACCTGAAGCAAAATGAGTGTGTCATCAAAATTACCAGGTGCTGGGAGGAAAAAAAAAATCCAAAACAAATCCCCTTTCCCCACATCCTGCTAAACAGACTTAAAAGGATTAAAAAAAAAATAAGGCAAACCCTCTCCTCAACCTGTCTTAAATTATTCCCCAAAAGCGCCACACTGAGGCTATGCCTTAGAGAATGTTTATGCTGTAGGAGAGTAAAATCTGGAGAAAGTTGGAGGGAAGAGGGAGTACTTACCTGGGCTTGATTCTGTAGGCAGTAATGGAGCTGGGTTATTGAAGAATTAGTCAGTTCTTAATGTATTGTCTTCATTTAAGTTGCTGCCTCAAGATAAAGTGATTTTCTTCTTCATTATCATCACCATCATCTTCTACTTTTCTCCTCCTCCTCCTCCTTGTCCTTCTCCTCCTCCTCCTCCTCTTCTTCCTCCTCCTTCTTCTTCACCTTCTTTTTCTTCGTTGTCTTCTTTTTCTCCTTCTTCTCCTCCTCCTCCTCCTTCTTCTTCTTTCATCTTCTTCTTTCTTTCTTTTTCTTTCACTGATGTTGCTGCTGCTGTTGCTTCTTCTGCTTCTTGTTTTTGGGCCTACACTTTTGTTAGTCATTCACTCAACCATATTTGCTGAGCTTCTTCTTTTTGTAATATACTATATACTATATCTTTTGCTCATTGCTGTGAACTAACCATGTGGTTTCTCCCTTTGGGGTACAGTTGAAGAAACAACATAGAAAAATAATTTTGATTACATATATGAAATTACTTGATACACATTCCACTGAGTACCAATTGATTTTTTAGTTGCTGGTGTTAAACAGAGAGATATGACACTGAGGCCCTTTCATAAGATACATACCATCTCAAAAGAGTTCAATCTAACTATTTACCTGAGGGGGAGGGGGAAGGGGAGTGAAACAAGTGGATGAAAAATGCCTGTTATTCAGACTATGATGTATAGATAAATGGACATTTTTGTAGAGATCATTAGTCAGTATATAGATCTTGTATGGGAACAATATATGAACAATGAATTGGGATCAGAATTGCTAGTATATTGGATTGCATTTGGGAAATTGAGAATACTTTTAATGATCCCCAACTTTTTCCTCAAACAAAATCTCATGTTTAATATATTGGTATTTTTACATTGCTATGTGACTATCAAACATGGAAAACTATGAACACTGAAAAATTGAAAATGAGTGTCACCTAGAAGCCATTAGTCTTTAGGCATTGTGTGTGATAACAGGTCTCAACACATTACAACCAAAGAATTAAAAAAAATAAATCAAGTAAAGAATGTAATTGAAGAAATTTATAGGACGGTCTGTGGCAAGTGAAAGGGATAGCTGATGGACCATTTGTGCCCTAGTGGTATTCTAGGGATTTTAGGAGAAAATGTGGAAGGCCTTTGGTACATTGGATGGAGTTCTTGTGTGAATTTTTTGGATGATTTAGAGTCACACAGATAAGACTAACATGAGATGGATGGGACATTCAATATTAGAGGGAAAATCTACACCTGTGTGATAATAGATTCATTTGAATTATAGAAAGAAATAGAAGAATCAGCATAAGGTAGACTTGATTATAAATGATTTCCCAGAGTAGCTACATTTTAAGTCAAGTTTTAAATTAAGAGATAGTTTGTTTATTGATTGGTAGCTTGGAATTATTACAGGAGGCATTTTCCTGGGAAGAATGGAAGAAGCAGTAGAAATAACAGAGCTCATGAAAAGGACATGTTTATTGACTTTAGTCATGCAAGGCAAAGCAAAGACTATGCTTTTTATTAAGACTATTAATTTTAGGATCTTGTGACCACTCTCTGTCAGAATCCCATAGCTTCTGGCACAGGCATAATCTATATCATATGGGAGTATTTGGAAGTTTTTGACAAGAATGAAGCTGTTGTTTTTCTTATGACACAATAATTATTGGTATGTTGTACACATAGGACCTCAGGAAACTTAGAGCAGATCTCAATGCACAAAACATTGTATAAGGACACATACAACATAAGGAATCATATTTAAACATACAAGAAAAACCACCTGGACAACCATATGCCCCAGTGATTCACTGCTTTAGCATAAAGAAGTACTATGTGGTTTTCTTGCTCTCTTTCCTTCCAATATGTCCTATTCAATCACTGACCTTTAATGGACCCATCCAAATGACAATCCAGATATGAATCTGTCACCTCAGAGTACAAGACAGACTATTATCCTTCTTATGGCTAAATATAAGAGCTGCTTTCTTTCTGCCCCCTGATTGTGATTGTACAAGCCAAGAATTAGGGTTCAAATACTATCACCTTGATGGATAAATATGTATTGAATAGGAAAAGTGAAAAAAATTAAATATTTTTTATATGAAAGAATCTAGGGCAAGAACAAATACAAAGCTCACAAGTTGAAGTTGAGTTCACTAGCTCAGTTTTCCTCCATCTGTGAGAATGGAGGAAATTATTTTTATAAGGAGGAATAAGTGAGAGGACCTTGGCTTCTTGATTCTCTATATTTAACATTATATGAGAATATTAAAAGAGATTTGATAGATTTATGCATGCACATAAAACTACAAAGTTACATAAAATTTGCAAAACAAGTAATGATATTCAGAACCCACCCACTGAGAACAAATGCCTTAGACTAACATTTGAGAGCATCAGTGGCATTTGATATTAGAGATACTTGTTGATGTCCCCTACCCCATGCAAAATTCTCCTTCAATCAAGACCATATTTGGATTGCTTTATCCTCATATATATGGGATTGAAACATCTTCATTTGATTACATATGACTGCAAGGCCACATAAAGAGGAGAAAACATAAAACAATGATAAAATTCATGCCAGAAAAGGAGCATTGCCTATATACATTTTGGGAGATATGCTTGCCAGATAGCTGAAAACATTCTCATTGCTTCATAGAAACCATCTTTTCTCACTGTTACCACAGGATGATAGATTATCACCATTATAGAACACCAGAAATTCAGTCGGCACTTTGCCTTCCATAGGGACTTGTTATAGCCAAAAACCTTTATCAATTTGTGGCCAAGCCTCTGGTGATGAACCTCTCTGCACTGGAATAATTCTCAGATAGCAGATGCACAATCCATTGCTGAGCCCATATGGAAGCTTTTCCAGCTTCCAGACCTTTACAGAGCTTATGTTCCTGTGGAATAGCCTTTCAGAACCCAGGATCACTTTCATACTACAATTAGACACTACAAGAGGATAGAGACAAGGACTTCAAATTAGTATGGGAATTATTTCTCCTTGGGTTTGAAAATAACATATGGGACCATATAGTCTTAAGTGATTATAAAGTTGCTAGGAAATACTCCTCCCCCACATGGGGCACAAATCTGTTTTTACTCAATTTGTCAGAAATTCTGAACTTATGACATTTACTATCACATATGCTTGAATATCCACCAGAAAAAAAAAGAAAAAAAAAACCCCAGCAACATAGGGGCTGGGGATTGTTTTGCATATGAAGGGCAACAAATTCATTTGACTCTTTTCTGTCCTTATAAAAATTGGATTAATTGAAAATGGAAAACAGGAGGAAATTTAAGTTAAGGGGTTTTAAACAAATAGCTCAGCAATGTATTCTGAACTAATAATCAAATGAGATAGCCAGACTATTTCAGGGTCCATGTGGATATTCTGACCCACTCAGATGAGAGCCCCATAGTGGCCTAAGAAGATTTAATCTCTCATATAAGAATTAGACTAGTACTGTATGAATGACCTCAGCACATATAAGACTAACTTTGTATTCTAAAAGTGACTCAAGACCACATCCTTGGAATGATGACATGGAATTACAATCTATAGGATTTTTTTGCAGATGATAATATAAATTAAAAACTGCTGAAATACCCTTCATTTGGGATAAAGCTAATGCCACTGGCTTTAATAGGATCATATAAGGGAAATCTGATGAATTCTTTAGTAGCTATTTACAGGATTATTTCTGCCTGGTAGAAATAGATTTCAGTACAGGTTTCAGAAAAACATGGAAAGATTTACATAAATGCTAAGTGAAGTGAGTAGAACCAAGAGAACATTGAACACAGCAACAACAGGATTATGTGGTGATTAACTGTGATAGATGGGCTATTTTCAACAATGAGGTGATTAAAGACAATTCTAAAAGACTTGTGATAGAAAGATCCATCTGAATCCAAAGAGAGGATATGGAGACTGAATGTGGATCACAGGATAGTATTTTCACCTTTTTTGTTGTTTGTTTGCTTGTTTTTTTTTTTTCTCATTTTTCCCTTTTGATCTAATTTTTTTTTGAGCAGCATGATAAAAGTGGAAATATGTTTAGAAGGACTGCACATGTTTAACCTACATTGGATTCCTTGCTATCTAGGGGAAGGGTTAGATAGGGAAGGAGGGAGAAAAAATTTGAACACAAGGTTTTCAAGGGTAAATGTTGAAAATTATCTTTGAAGGTACTCTGAAAAATAAAAAAGCTATTATAAGCTTTTTAAAAACTGAATAAAATCAGAATTTAAGAAAGATTAAAAATATAAACTAGTTATGGTAAAAAACAAAAAAAAGAACAAAAACTGGCTGCACAAAATACCAAAAAAAGGAAATTCAGACTGCCTACATGGTTTAATAAAAATGAAAAAAAAAAAAGAAATCTCTTCATATGATTCTGTCAGTTTTTACCTATGGAATTGGATGTTTTTCTTCTTAGTGCCCTGCCTTGCTGTGTAGCAGTTTAGATTCTCTGCATAGCAGACAATTTAATGCAGATACTATGCCCTGAGCACAAACAAAGAGATGGAATGGCTGCTGACATTTTGTTCTGCTTTAATCACTATTCTCTTAGGTACAATGTAGAGACATCATGTGGCCAATCCCAGAGAATTAGTAGCTAACATTTCACAGACTTCTTTATATGACCCTTTAATTTACTACACTGTCCTTTGATTTTTTTCTATGGGTAGGCTTCTATAGCTCTGGGGCTGGTAGAATAGCAATAATGCCACTGCGTTGAAAGACTATTGGTGAAAAGCAAACCAATACTTGATACACAATCCATGTTCTTAAAGTTAAGATAAATCTCATCAGAGATCAGTGTCCTTTTGTTCTCTTGTTTCACTGAGTTGGGTTACCTGGATTACTCCTCCAGGGCTATCAGAATTTCTGAACTATGAGTGCTCAGCCACTTTCCTTATTTATTGGAGTATCATCAATCTTCATCACGGCGCAGTAAATATCTCTGCCGAGGTCAGTATGTTGGAAATAGTTCAATTGTTATTTTCGAAACAAAAGAACCGGAATTAAATCACCCCTTTTATGTACTTCAGAATCTTTCTAACCTGTTTCATAACAGATTACATTTTGGCGATGGAGGGGAAAAATGTATTTTTATAGGTTACTGTAGAAGAATGTCCTTTGAGGCTGGGGTGGGGGAAACTTAATTATTTCTACCTCATCAAGAAGAATTCAGAGACACAGCATGCACTGCTTCATACCGTGCCCTCCAGGAGAGGAGTAGGTAGCATTTTTTTCAAAGTTTTTAATCTGGGGTCACAGGTGCCACAGTCTCTAACAAAAAAGATCTTAACTCTGAAACATAAAACCATAGAATTTAGATCTGGAAGACTTAGGGCCAACCTAGTCAAACTCCCTCATTTACAGATGAGGAAAATGAGGTAATAATCTTTAGCTTCCACATTTCTTTCCTCCAATATAACTACATCCTAGAGAAAGTCTTCTTGTGGACACACATGAAGCTAGAGAAGAGTAATAATGTGCCTATGACAATTACTAAGCATTTTACAAGCTCTCAGGGAATTTACAATCTGCTGGGAAATATATGTATAGATAGGCATAATATTCAGTAGCATGGAAGAGAAATAAAAACAAAGAGACAGACAAACACAAAAAGACAGAAGCACAAACACACACATATCCAAACAAAAAGTATTAGGAGATTTGCAGAAGAAGACATTTTCAGCTAGGAGAAAAGGGAATGATTCATGAAAGAAGTAACATGAACTAATTACTGAAGGGATAAAAGGATATTAATAAATGGAGCTGAAGAGGGAATCCATTGCAACAATGGAGTGCAGTGTATGCAAATTCCAAGAAGCAGCAGATTGGCAGTTTGAGAATGGGGAACAACAAAAAGTATAGTTTGAGTGAAATGTAGAGTAAGCAAAAGGAATAATGTGAAATAAAGCTGAGAAGATAGGTGGAAGCTAAGAGGAAGGCCTTCAGTGTCATCAGTAAAGAATAAAAATTCAGTTTGTCATATGTTGAATTGGAGGCCCCATTAAAAATACCCATGTAGAAATGGCTCACATAAAGTTGTCGTTAAAGAGCTGAAGTTTAGGGGAAAGATTGAGCTGGATATTTACATTTGGGACATAACTGCATACAAGTGATCATGAAACCTATAAGAACAGATTGAATTACTAAGGGAGAGAAAATTGAAAAAAAAAGAGACAAAGATTTCAAAAAGTCTTAGGGTATAGCTATACTTAGGTAAATAATAGTAATAATAATAATTATTAAATTATAATAATAAAGAGAATTTTTATATATAGAATAGAATTTATATTCATATAAATAGAATTATATATAGTGCTTACTATGTGCTAAGTACTTTACAATTATCACATTGATCCTCAAAACAACCCTGTGAGATACATACTAATCTTGTTTTCTTTTTATAAATGAGGAAACTAAAGCAATCAGGAATTAGGTAATTTGCCCAGGGTCACTCAGTTTATAAGATCTAATACTTAAGGCCAATTTTGAAATCAGATGTTCGTGCCTCTGGTCCTAGTGTTCTGACTACTGTGCCATCCAATTGCCCTGGGTAGAAAGGGACAATGAAGAAGTCAAGAAATATAAATATTATCAATACAGGTAGGGCAAAAAAAAAAGGCTGTAAAAATGCCATTTTAAGTAAGAGAGGAGAGTGTAGTTAAGGAATCAATAATTTGTAAGTTCCTACTTCATTCAAACTATATTAAACTCTTGGGTTACAAATACAATGAATGAAATAATCTCTACTTAAAAGAAAGGAGGAGTCATTAGATTTAATAATTGAATAGCCTTTGTGTGGGACAGGGGCTAAACTCCTTTTCCCAAATTTACTAATCAGAGACATCTTCAGAAAGCATTTATTTAGTCCCTTCAAGGAGAGGCCCAGCCACACCCAGGAGGCATCTTAGCTCTCAATAGGTGATGGTTGAACTGACAAACTTTGAAGCAGAACATCCAGTTAAATAACAAAAGGCCCAAGGCTTTTCATTGGATAGACTAAAAAGAAGTAACCATCATTGACTGATGGTTGTCTCCTCTCTGTGGGTCATGTCACTTCCTGTCACTGAGCTAAAGGTCCAAGCCTTTAGATCCCTAGACTTAGAGATCATGTAACTTCCTGCAACCTTGGCCCAAGACCTGATCTTCTGACTCCAAAGACCTCTGGGAAGAGGGATCACTTGACTTAGGCCTGGTCTCCTAAACTTCTTGAGAGAGCCTCACCTGTCTATCTTACTCAGTCCCATTCACCTTCAAGGAAGTAGTTTCTGAAGAGAAGTAGATGGCTGAGGAATGAATGGTCTTTGAGGAAACAGAGGCAGACAACTCTTTTAACGGTGAAAGTGGAACAGAGATTAAATGGTAGCTTGAGTTGATGGTAGGGTCCAAGAAAAGATTTTTTTTAATTATATTGAAGCCCCAAGTTTGTTTGTAGGCCGTGGGAAGTGAACCAGTGTTCTTGGATAGGATGAGATGGGTAGAAGTAAAGTCTTAGAAGGAATGAGAGATCAAAGGCACAAGTTTGTGGGTTAGATTTGCAAAAGAGAAGTATGTCCATTAAGCAATTTTGCTACATTATTCCCCATAAAGTTACTTAGGCAAAATAAGAATAAGAAAAAGCTAATGTAATATAATATATTATTAAAATAAAAATATTAAAATATTTAATATATTTTAAGTTATTTAAGTATATTTAATATATATTATTTATTTATTTAAGTTTATTTAAATAAATATATAATATATACTTATATAATATATATATATATATATAAATATAAGTATATTTAAGTTTAAAATGACTAGCTTTTGTCTTTTGCCACAATCTGAAGATTTGGGTAAACAGAATAATTTAATGATAAAAGAGGAGGAGACAACTCCTTTCCATTATCTTTCATTATCTGAACAGCAGATGGTCTAAATAAAGCAGCCAAAAATAACAGGTGGACTTGCCCTGAATTAAGCTAGCAGTAACTCCAAGCTTCTTTAGTTCCAACCTTGTCCAAAACACTAAGACCTAAAAACTGAACTTTACTGATAATATTTTTATAATTACAAAATATCTTTGTCCATCCTAAGTAATCTTAAATCATCATTGTCTTCTTGTGTGGGAATATGTACAATCAGGGGGAAAAGGAAAGAGCCAAATCAGAATGAACAGCTGCTCTTTATGAACTCTTCTAACCCAGTGCTATGAAACCATACGGAGACAAAGGACTAAATCACTTATATTGACAATGAGGCCTCTTCTAGAGGCAATTAAGGTCCAGACCTAAAACTTATGTTGTCTGAATGAAAATGATGGGCAATTCTGGATGATGGAGGAATGAGAGAAAGCCCTATCCCAACTATTCCCAATAAATAAGTTAAAACAGCTCTCTAATGTAAGAACAATAGTAATTTTGAAATTGGAGAAATTGAAAGAACCCAACATCAAAAAAGCAATTATTAAAGAAAGAATGAATGAAGACTCACATATCAGCATTTCTACTTCCCTTCCTTTCTCCCACTCACAGCATTCAGCAAGCAGGTCAAAGACTGACTTCTATATGTGGGGAAATTGAACTCTTAAGCAATGGATTTTAGATCTGTTATTGGCAGTATTCCATTTAGATACTGGAACCATGGCAGTTTCAGGCTAATTAAATCATACAAGATTCAAGGTAAGGGAAAGAAAGTGGACAATTGTGTAAGTGTACAGGATGGGGTGGATATTCAGGGGAGCAGTGTAAAGAAGGGATGGGTGAAAAAAAATGGAAGAGACCCAATTACAAAGGTTTCTGACTTTTCTTTCAGCAGTGCTGTAGAGGAAGTGTTCCATCCCTTTATGATAGACATCTCTTCTTCAGCCAATTTGGGGGTTAAAAAAGTCTTTAAAAATTGGGTAGAATCAGAACAGTGAGACAAGGAAAGGTGAAAAATAGGTCAAAATACAATGACATCTCATAGTCTTTCTGTAGCAATACATCAATAAGTGACCTTCACCTCTAGGGTTTACAGATCTTGTTCAAACTAGTGGTCTGACAGGAAAAAAATGGGAAAAAAAACCAGCTGGTGGAGGGGTATAACAGTCCTGAAGGAAAAGAATTGTTGGAAAGAGGCATATTTATAGCAAAGTCACCATAAAAGAAATAAAAAAAAACTGGTAAAGACAGATAAAAGCTTGCTAAGGAGAAATAAAGTAAATTAGGAAAAGGGCCATTTTAATGAGCAAAAAGTTTGCAACAAAGAAAATTAAGTTTAAAAAATACTCCAAAGGAATGTTATAGTTTTGCAAGGCCAAGGGAAATATCAGTGGAGTAGTTGTTGAGAATAGTTCCAAGAAAATATTTCAGGGAAAAAAACAAATAATTTGATAAAATATTTTTTAAAATAAAGATATTAAGTCATTTAAGGTAGATGCAAACAAATCTAATAAGTAAATATATCTTTTAGAACAAAAAAGACGCATTACACAGCTATTCTAAAAAAAAAAAAAGGAAATTATGGAATTCAAATGCAAAATATACCAAGACAGAAAGAAAAATAATTAAGCAAAATCAAATAACACTGGGATTAGAAGAATAGATGATATCTCTACAAGTATAAATGTGAAATTTGAAGATAAGATTCAAAAAAGGTAATCTAAGGGCTATGCATTTTTCAAAAATAATCATGAATAAATCAAACTTGAATAAAATATTTCAAAAAGTTTGAAGAAAAATGGTCCAGAAATTTTTGAACCAGATTTCAACATTTAGAATGAGAGAATTCATATAATATTAACAGAAAGAAATCTCAAATGTAATTCACCGATAAATATCCTAGTAAAACTCCAGGATTTTAACATTAAACAATATTTTTTTCAGGTGTCAAGTTTAATAATAATGAAAAAGCTTTCATAATACAAAGGCAATTAAACTAACATAAGCCTTTATTTGATTGCAAGAAATGAAAAAGAATATTGGTACAACATATCCTGCAATGCTGAACCTGGACAAACAAAAATAAATGAATGAAATGAATGAATGAATGGACAATGATGGAAAGAGAAGAATTCATTACTTAAAAGAAATCTGGAAGTGAACAACATATTTAGTACTTTTCCCACAGATGTTACTAACCATGGACAAGAAATGTCGCTTTTTTTCCATTCACAATTTTCAAATTCCGTCATCATAAATTAGCATTTCTATTAGTAAGAACAATAAAGAAATTCCTCTTTGATAAACATTGGTCAGTAAAGTAATAGTGAAAAATAAATCCAAAGAAATCATTAGCATTTCTGTATGTTACTAATAAAAAGGAAGAAAGAGTAACAAGATAAATTCAATTCAAAATACTTATAAAATGCACAAAACATTTAGTACTTATTTTTCCAAGACACCTATGTATGCTAATACAAGTTAAAACATTTTATAAAATGTTAAATAAGTGGAAAGAGAATGATTGTTTGGTTGGGATGTCTAAAACAATAAAAAAATCATTGTCATTGCTTAAAATAGTTTATTGATTTAGTGCTGTCAGTTACCATGATTGTATCTTATAGGAACACACACACACACACACGCTAACAGTTTAGAACAGTAGAACTTAGTTTTTCAAGAGAAACAAGAGAATAATATAAATGAAGAGAATATAAAATTACTAAACCCCTTTAGTATCTAAAAATAAGAATACATTTAATAACAAATAATTATCAAATTAAGAAACAAAAGCAATAATAAACAATGTAGTGTAAGATAAAATTAAAGAATCAGACTTGCTGGGTGAAATACCTTTGGATAAGAAAAGCTGAGAAAAATGAAAAGCAACTTGACAGAAATTAAGTTTAAACCAATATGACATAACATGAAATAAATACCACAATATACTCAAAATGGGCATGTACTAAAGATAAGTTACATTATAAAAACCAAGCAAGGAATAGAAAAAATCATGAGACAAAGTAGAAAATTTCAATCATATACTAAAGTTTTACACAAATTTAACTAACAATAAAATACAGAGGAATAATAAAGATAGATATAAAATAGAATAAAACATAGATGTATACAAAAACTTACCTCATTAATAGAATAAAAATTGGTAGAATAAAAAATACAAATTTGGTGGAGAAAATAATTATATTGAGTGTGGTGAAATATTAACATGAAATATCAACAATAAAGCCTCATATCCAAGTAGAACATAATAGCATTGAGAGTAGGGACTTTCTTTTTTTGGTCATTTTTTCTGTCATCTAGCTCAGTGTCAGATACGTAGCAAGTTCTTAATTCATGCCTGTTGATTCATTGATTGTTTCAACATACATAATGAATTGACACAAAATTTAAGCTACCAAAAACTGTTCTCAAATATTTGTAGTCTTCAAACAATAAATGACTATTTGAAAACATGTTCCAAATCAAAAAATTAAAGAAACTCTGAGATTTTAATACATACTCCATAAACTAACAGAGACAGCAAGAACCAGTCAGTATTAGAGAAGTTATGGGAAGACAGGTACAATAATACATTATTAATGGAACTCTGAATTGGTACAAATATTCTAGCTATCAAATTAAAATTACTCAAGAAAAACATTAAATTTTTGGTATCTTTTGCTATAGTAATCCCTCTTTTGCACACATGCTCCCTCAAAAGTCAGACAGAAAAAAAATCATGCATAGTGTCCAATACACAGTAGGCACTTAATAAATGTGGCTTGCTTGATTGATAGGAAAAAAAGAAAAAATATATTCCTAAATATCCACAGTACTGCTCTTTTTGTAATTGTACAGAGCAAGAAACAAAATGGTAGCTATCAACTGAGGAATGGCTGGGAAAAAAAAATGCACAAACAAACCCCAAAGTCCATAAATGTAACCAAATATTCTTGTGTAGTAAGGTAAGATGGAAAGTAAGTTTATTGCTTCTTTAGTTTTTCCAGTCTCTCTTTTTAGCTAACTCATATGGCCATTTAAAGTTTATAATTCTTCATTTATTTTCAGTCCAGTCAGCTGTGGTACAGAATACAATAATGAAATAAAGCCATTTGCCCCCTATAGATTTTTTAAAAGAAGAAAATATATAGAAAAAATTGAGATTTATGTGAACCAATATAAAGTAAAATAACCAGAGCCAAATGAACTTTATACACAGCAATTACATCAGTGTAAATGAAAAGATCAATGAATAGAAATTGAACTCTAAGTAACTGAAAAACTCGTGAAGGTTTAGGAGAAGAAATCATAAAATGCCCTGCCTTACTCAGAGCAAAGACACATGTATAGAAAGATTTATACATTGTAGATATGATCATGCAGCCATTGACTAAATCGGTTTTTCTCTTTTCTCTGTCAGGGTAAAGGATGATCTGTTTTGTTTTTTTCAGGAAAGAATGTGACTTAATGACACAGTGGTTAAATATGTGAGTGTGTATGTGTGTGTGTATATATATACACACGTATTATATACAGATACACACATTTATATATACTCATGTATTATGTACAAATATAAAACATATATTTGTGTAGATATACATATATATAAATGAAACAGCTCTAAGCATTTTCCTCTACTTTATGAAGATTTTACATACTTTATGTACATTGGTCATTTACAGAGACTACAATTTCTTGAGTTTATTCTGTCCCTCAAGAAAGTTTGTACAACAAATTGGGCTTTAGGAACTCTCAATACAAAGAAGGTAATGGGGTCTGAAAATTGGTCAGAAAAAGATTACAGAGAATCATTTGCTAGCAGTGGTTATAGTTGGTACTGATTTGCAACTCTATTGTTTATCACAATTCTTAGTCACAGTTCTAGGACAGAGAGGAGAACTGCTGGTCAGTCACAAGGGAGAAGGGGGCTGAGACACAGTACCAAAGCAAAGAGAAGTGCTAGCACTTGTAGCTGCAGGGAACCGGTGGCTTATCTTAGGTAAACATCAGAGCACAAAGCAGAGAACAATGACCAATTGCACCACCTTGGAAGCATCAAAAACTGGCAGACCCCCAGAACTAGCTTTGAAAACTGGAGCACTGAAAAACCTGCCTCCCAAGGTTAACAGAGCCCAACTTTAATATAAAATTCAAAGTTAAAAAATAGGCCAGAAAAATGAGTAAACATTGACAATGTCAAAAAAAAGAATAACTATAAAAAGTTACTACAGTGGCAGAAAAGACTAAGACAAGCTCAGAAGAAGAAAACAATATGAAAAGTTACCCAAAATGTCTCAAAGAGAAATGCTAATTGGATCCAAATCCAACAAGGATTCCTGGAAGAGTCAAAGAAAGTGGAGATGAAAAAAATGGGGACAAATTTATATTGATGCAGGAAAATTATGAAAAGAGAATTAATAATTTGACAAGAGAGGCACACAAATACTAAAAAAAAAAAAAAAAAAAGTATCCCTTAAAAAAGAGAATTGGTCAAATGGAGAAAGAAATACATAAACCCACTGAAGAAAATAGCTATTCAATGATTAAAATTACTTAAGTGAAAGCTAATGACTCCATACAACATAAAGAAACAAAGTTAAAATAATGAAAAATAAAAGAAAATATGAAATATCTCATTAGAAAAACAATATGTTGCTTACAAGAGACATGTTTAAAACAGAAAGTCATACAAAAAGTTAAAGAGCTGGAGCAAAATCTATAATATTTCCACTGAATTTATTTATAAAGGCAGGGTTAACAATCATGTTCTCAGACAAAGTAAAAACAAATATAGACCTAATTAAATGAGATTATCAGCAAATTTCTCTGATAAACCCTTCATTTCTCAAATATATGAGTATAGAATTGAGGCAGACTTACAGAAGGAAGAGCCATTCCCCAAATGATAAATGGCCAAAGGATATAAACCTGCAGTTTCAGAAGAAACCAAAACTATCTAGTTACATGAGGAAAAATGCTCTAAATCATTAGATAAATGAAAATTAGGTCAACTCTGAGGTACCATCTTGGACCTATCATCAGAAATTATAGGAATTTCAGAGGAGATGAGAAAAGTACAAAGGGTGTAATTTTAGGAAAACAGGGCAAGACCTATGTTCACTGATGCAAAGAGAATTGAGAAGATTTGAAAGTTCATTTTGCATAGTAACACAATGTTGTAATGATGATCCATTGTTAAAAAAAAATTTGGCTATTCTCATCAATACATGAGCCAAAAAAACATTCATAAGACTCATGAACATATGCTAACCACCTCCTGAGAGAACAGTGATGAACTCAGTGCAAACTGAAATACAACTTTCTCATTTTCTTTATTTTTCTTGCTTTTTTAGATTATAGTTAATGGGAAAATATTGTTCATGATTTCACCTATATGATTAAAACATAAATTTTTTCTTCTCAGTAGATAGGAGAGACTGTAGTAGAAAGTAGAGAGAATTTAGAACTCAAAATTTTAAAAGAAAAGAATATTTAAAAGAAATAAATGATAAAATGTGTTTTTTAAAGATTGATTGGAGTAGGAGATATTAAGGAAGATAGAGGAATTTGGATGAATTAAACAGGAGACTATTTTATTTTTGCCTCTAACATCCAATGTTGTGTCCTATATCATAGTGGGTTCTTAAAAATGTTGTTGAATTATATTAAAGATGATGGCTTCTACAATATAGGAAAAAAATAATAGCACATTACAAGTCTTTTTTTTTTTTTCATGTAATTCCTGTGAATGAGATGGTCAGATGTGAGTTTGATGATAGCATAATTAGCTTTTCTGGTAAGCCTCAGCTCATTGTGAATGTTAATTATGCTGATGTTTATGTTTTCATCTTCTGTTCATGTCTTTTTCAAAAGTACCCTGGATATACAGATTAGTCTCTTTAGATAGCTCCCCCTTTTTAATCCTCATTCAAATTGTTTCTCTTTTATTTTTGAGAGACTTACATTCTTCTTAAACTGATCAGCCCTCTAATAAATCAATGCTTTCCTAATCAATCAATGAAGTGACCTCATTAGGCGTCTATGGACAAGGCGCTGTGCCAGGTTATGAGAATACAAATACAATGAATGAAGTAATCAGTAATCCATGAGATTTCTCTGAACCACCTGAAATATATTCTCCCCAAATTCTTGGAGGCATGGAGTTAAAATACCCCAGATTTTCCTCTCTTAATCTTTAAAAAATTTCAGGGTGGCTTGATAATTTCTCCCCAGTCCTCTCATCAATTCTTCTTACTAGGTCATTGATTGTTTGTAAGAAAATAATTCAACTTGACACATATTTTGGTTCTTCCAGCTTTTGAAAAAAATATCATTAAGGTATAGAATGAAAGTATTTACTGGTTTACTTTTTAGTAGAGTGAGAACTCCAGCATATGTTTAGATAATTGATTTTCTCTTTTATGGCTATTCCAGGGTCATAATGTGTCCCAAACTTCCTATCTATTTTTCTTTTTCTATTCAGGGGTTTTGCAATATGTTTTAATTAAAACATCTTCTTTCTGTCTTCATTCAACTTCACCCAAATATTCACCATGCTTCTTCAACTCAGTCTCCAATATCCTCATAAGTTATTTTATTACATAATGCAAATTTGTTTTCATCTTCCTTTATCTGTCTTATGCTATTTGAATGAATATATCTTCTCAGAGTTATAATCCGGTAATAGATGCCTTCACATTGAGTTTCAAAACCTCCAATATGAAATTTATCATCTTGCATCGTTTTCTATTTTATCTTATTTCTTATGCATACAGTCTTCATTTTTGTATAGACATGAGAGAATGTGTATTTTATGGTTGTTTTCTTTCTTGAGTTTTGTTTTCTATAAATTTCTAGGCATTTCTACTGCCATTCTTTTTTTTACATTGTAGCTAATCTCAATGGTATCTAGCTTAGTAGATATATTTACATAATATTTATCATTCATGTTCTTTTAAGTTTAATGTACTTTTGATTATATTTCAAAGTTCCAGGTAAATAGTAGTCCTAATTGTTACATATACTGAACGTCTAAGAGCTTGTTCCTCCCACAATTTAGTCCATTTAACCTTTTGACCATTATAACACTAACTATGAAAAACTGGTCATGTCATAAACTCTGATATTTAGTTCCCCATCTACAAATTTATGGTGGAAATGACTTTCCTAAAAGTATTCCAAAATTATTAAGTAAAATGTGATGTATTGTTATGTAATTATTAAGCATTTCTTATCTCTTCTACTAAAACAAGACTATAAGCCTCTTGAAGACAGGGATTGTATATATTTTTAAAATTGTCTTCCAAGGCCTACCATACTTGTTGTCATAATAATTATAAATTTTTCAATATGTGAAAAATTCTATATTTTTGCAAATGTTTAACTCAAATTTTTTTTCTTCTAAGATCATCATGGGAGTTGAAATCTTTAGTTTCAATTATCTTAATATGTTTTTTTTTTCAATCTTAGATTCAGCTATGTTTCAAAGTAGCTACTTGCTTTGGATATATCTGTAGATGTGTCAGTTTTTTTTTTTTTTTCTGAGGAATGCCAATTTTCACATCCTCATTTAATTGTGCTGGTTTTTAATTATCTTTCATTCACTGGTTAACCAGAATATTCCAGGCACCAAGTCCAAGTCAAACAGCTTTCTGATGACTGAGTTTGGCCAGGCAGGCGGGTTTTCAGGATGTAGCTGAAAATGAAACTATTTTGCAAAAGTCTGTTTGTTCTGATTGTGTTGGTTGATTCACTGATGCATTTACTCCCCTTGTCTTCTGTGTAGTTTCTCATTACTGTACTGAACATTGTTAGCAACACCCAATGACTTCCCAAAGGAAAAAAAAATTGGTGACAAAAGCATATCGTTTAATCTTGCTGAGTTTTATTTTGTGTCTTGCCTGAATATAGGAAAAGGAAAATCAAGCCTAGAATATCTATTCATACAGACAGCATCTGCTTCTCAGGGAGTTATTTTCTTGTACTTCTCTGCATTGTCCTTGGGTCAAAGTAGTGAGAGTACCCTAAATTCAATTTTCTAAGTCACTTCCATTAGCTAATATATAGAACCTTATACCTTCATCATAAGAGGCAGCAGGAAAGACACAGGATTTTCATTTCATTTACACATACACATGCATTCATACATACACACACACACACACAAACACACATTTATTGTCTTAGAGAGTTGTATAAGGCACTAATTAAGAGATCAGGTGACTTTATGAGGACCTCATAGCCTGTATGTTTTATTTTTTATTTTATTTTATTTATTTATTTATTTATTTGTTTGTTTGTTTATTTTGCCAGTTTGTTTTAGAAGCAAGGTTTAAATCCTGATCTTCCTTGACCTCAGGCTTGCCATGTTAGTCTAAGCAGTCACATTATGTAAGGGTCTAAAATCCAATCTAAAACTGTCTTTATGTAGAATGTTCTATATACTTCATTGTTAAAAATTGTATTACTTACCATCTAGATCTCTCATTCAGATTTCTTCTTATTGCATACAGGTGAAGATATATTGGTGAATATATTTATATATTTTTCCCATTCATGTTCTTTTAAGTTTAATGTCCTTTTGATTATATTTCAACATTTAGGCAAATAGTAGTCCTAATTATTAGATATACTGAATGTCTAAGAGTTTGTTTCTCCAACAACCTAATCTAATTAACCTTTTGACCATTGTCAAAGATTCTGTCACTAGTTTGTGGATTCTCAGAAAGACTTTGAACATAATCCCTGGGTTTGACTACCCCCATCTGAGGGTCAGCCTAACCAAATTCAGAGAATGTCATCATAAAACTGTTGACTAATAAGTTGATTTTTTTTGTTTATTTTTGTTTTTTGTTTTTAGCACACTCATGAAGATCAAAATTCTTTTCATTGATAATTTCTCCCTAGTCCTCTCATCAATTCTTCTTACTAGGTCATTGATTGTTTGTAAGAAAATAATTCAACTTGACACATATTTTGGTTCTTCCAGCTTTTGAAAAAAATGTCAAATGTCATTTGTCCTAGGCCCTGTCAAATGAAGGGGTTGAACTAGGTGACATCAGAAGTGCCTTCCAGCTCTAGATTGATAAATCTGTAATCTAGAAAGGCATACAGGAAGTGTGACAGCACTTTGGAGTGTTTAGGCATTTATTCCTTTGACTAATCAAAATCAAGAAATATTTAAGTGTAGTACAGAGTACTCAGTTTAAAAATGATCTCAATTCTCATCCTAGCTCAACCACTAATTAGTTTCATTTCTTTATTTACTTTGGAAATCAGTTCTCTTATTTCTCCAAAATTAGGCAAATAATCTCAGAGTTGACTTCCCACATGATTGTTGTATGAGTCTGTGGCAATAACATTTTAGAAATTAGAATTCTGATGTAGACCAAACTCATTCAAATACGAATATACATCAATCACACATACACAGTAAAGCATGGGTCAGGATGCTTAATTGAAATTACCATTTAGAGCAGAGCTAGTTGGGAAATATTTCCTAGAGAAATAGATTTAGATCTGAAAGGCTCCTTAGAGATTATTTAGTCCAACACACATTTTACAGCTAAAGAAACTGAAATCCATAAAAGTAAAATTCCTTACTCAAAAATCCAGGATTTGAACCTATGACTTCTTATTCTAAATCCAATCTTCTTTCACTGTACCCCACTACTTTCCTAACAGTTTTTCATGAGAAAGATTTTGCAGTGAAATAATGAGAAACTCTCTTACATATCACAGTGTTCCTCATTTTATATCACAAACAAACAAAAAACCAGAGCATATTTGAAATGTAATATTGAGCCAGTCATCCATAGGAGTATCTAAAAAAATAAAATCAATTTGATAATCTTAATCAGGTAGTTGTTCATTCATTTTATTTGTATCAGACTTTTTGTGACCACGTTTGAGGTTTTCTTGGCAAAGGTGGTGTATTAGTTTGTCATTTTCTTCTCCAGCTCATTTTTCAGATAAAGAAACTGAGGCAAGGGGCAGCTAAGTGGCACAGTGGATAGAGCACCAACCCTGAAGTCGGGAGGATTTGATTGTTCAAATTTGGTCTCAGACACTTAACACTTCCTAGATGTGTGACCCTGGGGCAAGTCATTTAATCCCAATTGCCTCAGCAAAAAAAAAAAAAAAAAAAAAAAAAAAAAAAAAAAAAAAAGAAAAGAAAAGAAAAGAAAAGAAAGAAACTGAGGCAAACAGGTTTAAGTGACTTAGCCATGATAGGAAGTGGCTGAGGCCAGATTAGAATTCAGGAAAACAAATCTTTCTGACTTCAGGGATGGTACTCTATCTATTGTGCTACCCAGGTTAGTCTCAACTTATTAAAAAAAAAAAAAAGACTTGAAATTACCAACTTTCCTCTACTTTGCAAATTAGCTGCCAGAAATACCATAAGGACTCATAATTATAGTAGTTAACTTAACCATTTGGTTTATTAAGGGGAAATGGGGAAAAAGTCCTGAGATGGCTTGAGTCAAAAGGATCGGTGTTCAAATCATTTTCCTCACACTTACTACCTGTGTGACCAAAGATAAATCATGTAACACCCTAGGCTTCATTTTTCTCATCTCTAAAATGGGGTGATTGAACTGGACACTTTTTGAGGTTTCTTCCAGCTTTACATCTATGATATTGTGATCTTGGCAACACTTAGAATATCTGACTCACTTTCCCTTACACCTATCAACTTGGGGGGGGTGTTCTCCTTGGTATCTTGATCTTTTTTGAACTTCTTTCCAAATAACAGAGGGTAATCTTCAAGTCATTGGTGACAAACTCAAGTAAAAACAGGGGCAACCAAACCCTACGTAGAGATCCCTATGGGACACATATTGACACATTTAAAATACAGTATTATTTATAATTTATTGTATTTTTATTTATTTTGTTAAATATTTTCCAATTTCTTTTTAATTTGAGTCAGACCATACTCAGGAATGGCGTAGGCTCAATGAGGCCCATGAGACACATATTTGACACCCCTGGTATAAGATATAGTCAGCTTTCACTCAAAGATGCAGCCTTATTTGCCATTGAGACACATATTAAAATGATATTCTTGGGGAGTTCATAGATTCCATAGTTCCTCTCAATAGTGATGTGGCCCTGATTAAAATGGACAAGACAATCTGAAGAGTGCCATTACCCATGGTGACTTTTTTCCCATTGGATAATAATTCATCCTTAATTTGAATCCAAGAGGGCCTCCATAGCACAGACATTGTTCATGTTAATGATATCTGTGATATGGTACTTGTCATCATAGGAATAAGTGGTCGCAGTCTGTTGCCAGTTCCAAATTCATTGGAATGAGGATTATACATATTAAAGAGAGTCATCAGGTTACAGAGCTTCAATCACCAACCCTCTTACAAGGCTAACATTATTAAGAAACACACTTCATATATCTTCATGATAGAACCACTGAACACTCCACTGCCTAATGAATAGACCCAATCCAATTGTGAATAGTCACAATCCCCTCCAATATTTGTATGCATCATATTTTTTATTATATCTAAAAGCCAAAAAATCCAATGTTTATGAATTCCATACTACAATGGCAGCTGATTGTCTGTAATGTTTCTTCAAGAGAAATCAACTATCTCATCTTCGCTTCCCAACAAACTGCCTTTTGTGGTTTATGTCTCTTTTCTTGTCTCCCATTCTCCATCTGTATCTTTTATTTTCCATTTTAATCTCCCAGCCCCTCACTATCATAGTGTTACTAGGAATTTGATATCACCTATCTATTTATCTATCAACAGATATATATGTATTATAGGATGCAGTATACATGCATGTGTATATATGCATATGTGTGTATATGTATTTAAAAAGTTCCTTCATAGTCACTCAATATTTACTGAGAGCTATAATAGGGCAGTCTTTGGACTGATGGGAAGATGCATGTTCCCATAACATATCATTTTTGCTATGTAGGTAAAATTTTCCAATGCAAGTAGTCTGGGAATTTTGTAGTGCTATTTTTTATATGAGAATGCAATTATAGTCAATGCTAGTTCCTATTCGTATCCAGAATTGACAATCATTTATGCAATAACAGTTTACATTTTTCTAAAGGTCAAAAGAAGTCAGAAAAGCATCCCAGGTGATGGAGATTAATGAAGAGAGTGCTATAACTATCCTAATGGTTGTCAAGATCATAGAATTATACATATAGAACTGGAAGGAGTCTCAGAGGTGATCTAATTCAACTTTGTCATTTTATGGGTGAGGAAACTGAGGCCCATTATGTTAAATAAATTATCTTGATTTACACAGGTTGTGTTAGGAGAATGGTTTGAATTCAGATTCTAGATTAGAATGTTTGACTCCAGAACCAGTAATTTTTTTTTTATATATAAGACTGAACTTGATAAATTTTGTATAGTCTTTAGCCTAGAGATAGCATGATTAGTAGGAGGCATTACACAGGGTTTTTTATTAGCAGTATCAAACTCAAATAGAAATGGGATTCAAAAGCCAGCTGCCCACAGGCATCTAAAATGTAATGTTTTTTATGTTTTATTGTATTTTTATTTATTTTGATAAATATTTCCAATTATATTTTGATCTGGTTTGGGTCATACCTGGAAGTTTTGCGGGCCCTCATATGTCCTGTGGGCCATGTTTGAAACTTCTGTTTTATATCAGGCAAAACATATTCATATATAATCTTATTTTGATTCCTTCAACAACCCAGTAGTATAGAAAGTTCAAACATTATTCCATGTTATAGATGAAAAAAATTTATAGATATAATTTTCTTGTCCAGAACAATGGAAAAAATAATTGGGAAAAACTGCAAAATTACTGACCTCTTGTAGTTTGTTTATTTAACACCTCATCAATTTCTTTGCTATCCATCTGTATTTTTCTTATTTTTGTTTTGTTTTGTTTGTTTTTGTAATGTAGCTGCATCTACAGAATGAATGGGGGACCTAAAGTACAGGAGAACTAGAAAGGTAGAAAAAAGCCAGATTATGAAGTGTTAAATGCTGAACATGGAATTTTCTTATTTGATTCTAGAGATAAGAAGGAGCACCTAGAGTTTGTAGAGGAGGTAGTCACACATTCTGAAGGATGAATTGGAGCTGAGAGAAATTTGAAGCAGATAGATCAATTAGAAATCTATTAAAATAACCCGGGTTATAAGTGATATGGTTATAAACCAGTTTAGTTTTTTGTGTAGATGTAAAGAAAGGGGAAGAGAGACAGAGAGATGCATATGTGTGTATGTATGTATCTCTATCTATACATACCTCTCTATATATCCATATCTATATATAGATATGGATATATATCCATATACATAGATAGATTGATATATATGATATATATTTATCTGATATAAACTATAAGTAATATTGTGAAGGTAGGAATGACCAAAAAAAAATTGAATATGTTGAATAAAATTGAGTAAGGAGTGAAGGTGACAATAAGCTTGAGAATCTGGATTAATGGGAAGATGATGGTGCCTTTGATAATAATATGAAAGTTTATGAAAAGCTTCTTGGGAACAGATGAGTATTCTTTTAGCTATGTTCAGTTTGGAATGTCTAGAGGACATTCTTTTCAAAATGTTTTAAAGGCCAATGTTGATGTGAGACTTGCTCAGGGAAGAGATTCATCAAATATATATATATATATATATATATATATATATATATATATATATATATATATATATATATTTGAAATCACCTGTATAAAGATGCTGATAAATAAGTGAGAGAGTACAGAGCAAAAAAAGAAAGTAACATGACAAAGTTTTGGCTGGAGTGGAAGAGGAATTGATAGAGGTTAAGGACTCAGAGTTAATGGGTGTGATATGAAGAACTAACAAAGGATACTGAGGAATATTTGAGACAAAAAAAGAGGAGATACAGGATAGAGCAGAGTTAAAGTGTCCAGAAGTTGATTAAATGTTATGGATAATTCAATAAGAATAGGATTGAGAAATAATCATCACATTTGGAATTTAAAAATTATTGCTGACTTTAAAGAGTTTAATTTCAGTTTAAAAGGTGAAGTTAGAAGTCAAATGATAGAGGGTTTAGAAGAATGAGAGAAAAACAAATAGAGAAACTGAGTTTAGTTATAAAGAATAAGAGAGATACAAAACAATAGCTAGCAGAGATGGTAAGATCTATTGAAGGTTTTCTTGATTAGAAAAAGACAATTTGTAGGTATCATGGAAAGAGCTAGAAATTATGAATGAGCAAAAGAGAAAGAGAAAATGGGGGTTGACTGTGAGAGCAACATGCTAGGAAAGAAAGAAGCAAAGTTAAATCAGTGGTATAGATAAAGAGTTTGCTTTGGTCATTTAATCTTGGGAGCCCAGATGAATGAGGAAAGAAAATACATAAAAGAGTGCTGAAAAGTCTGAGAGAGAAAAGGTGCGCATATGGTAATGGTGGTGAAATCTGGAGAGTTAGAAGCCCAAGCCAGAGGAGAATACACTATGGTTGGCCTGGGTCGACTCCATATTAAAGACCTCACAAGGAATTTAACAATAAGAGAAGTGAGTCAACAAGATAGAAAGATATTCCAGGGTGAGAAGGCAGCTGAATTATGGTAGCACTGTTCATAGAGACAGAAGCACAGCCAAAAAGGCAATGAAGCATTGCTTGCCTAGATTTATGTCCAAAAAGTGATTAACCCCTTTGAAACCTCCACCATTGTTCTCTTTGTGAGAGAAAAGGGGACAACTCTAATCCTTCTTCTGTGTACTTTCATTTTAAATACTTAAAGACAGATATAATGTTCCCCTGAATCATCCCTTGATCAATAGGCAGCTAACAAAAACTTAAAGCCTTTCACTTAACTCGTTGATGGAAATGAGATCCAGTTAGTGGCAGAGCTGATACTAGAAAGAAGTTCTTAAAAATTAGTGCCTTGTATTTTTCCTGTTGATTTCAGGGAATAAGAAAAACTAATTGTTCAAGTTTGAACTAAAATTGTGGACCATTTCAGCTTACTAAGGAAAAAGGGCAGGAATCCCACTGCCATCATAGAAAACAGAAAGTTCAGCTCTTTGTATTTCTACATGTTCTTTATTCTATTTTTGGAATGGACTCCTGTTTCTGATTTGACAAGCCATCTGCCTTGTTAGCTTTACTTCCTTTTTTAAATTATTTTTTTCTTTGAAAATAAACTCTAGAATGAGGCAGCCACAGTTGGGGCCAATGGGAAAAATGAAGAAAAACCACAAACAAATGCCTTCTAAGCTGTAACATCCATCTCTGGTGTTTTTAATTTGTCAATTTATTTTGCTTATTTGAAAGCCAGATGAGCAGGGATGAATGGGGACCTCAAAACTGAATTCTATACTTGAATATGATGATTATCAATTATTTTTCAAAAAATTCTAATTACAGGATGGAATGACATCCTTGAAAAGCTTTGAGAGAAATGTGCTTTAAGTATGAAAAGACAAAGTTCTCTTTTTGATCTATCTAAGCAAAATGATTTCATAAGCCCCACTTAAACAATCAAGGTTTTGAAACAAAATTATTAGACAGTGGAGACAGTTCCTCCAAAATGAAGATGATGATAAGAGGAATATGTGTCTGCCTCAAAAATTACTAATGACTGAAATCAAAGTTTAAAAAAAATTAATAAAATGCTGAGAAAAATGTTCCAATTTACTTCCTGACTAAAAATAGAGGCAAAGGTGCAATTAATTATTTCATGTCAGTATAATTGTTCTTCAATGCAAAATCTCAGGACAAATGTCCTTTATGGCATCTTGTTTTGCTTTTTATGCTCTTAGGTAGACATAATTGCTAAGCCAAGCATAAAGAAAACCCCCAGCTTGGTTTCTGAGTTTTTTGACACTTTCTTTTCATAAACCAAGAGACTGGGGAACATAAGAGTCAGAATCCTCTATTGTTAATTAGGACTGTTAATCAACATTAGTGCTTTGGCCTCTATTTTGGGCTTCTCTGCTTTTTCTTTTTTTTTTTTAAATAAGTGATGTCCATAAGGCTCTCTTCCTAGTTACCAAACTGAAATAGAACATGCTACTCTTGTAGTCTACTGGAAACCCTATAATATGCTTCCCTATAAATCTGTCATATGGAATGTAATAATAAAAAAAAAAAACTGGTTTAGCCAGAGAGAGCAAGGATTTCTGTAGTGGCAGGATTTTAATTAGCATGTCCTAATGTGGAGTAAGCATAGAGTGAGGTGAGAAGAAAAATAATCCCTTTTAATTGTAGTAAATGGCATCTTAAGGACCTGCTTTGCCACACTCTTCAAGGCCAGGAGCCCCTTTTTAACAATTAACAGAAACCTAGTGGGGCATGGAATCACCATTTAGTTCAGTAAATGTTGCCCCCCTTGGTTGTGTAGGTGTAATTAGATCCTGAAAAATAATTACTTGTCCTCAGCAGTAGCAGTTTTTTACTTGCATCCTCTTGTGATCTATGAACAAATTACTTTATTAGGAAATCATTAGAGCATAATTTGTTTTTGTATGCTGTAGACATCAATATTCATTTCTCATAATGAAACTACACCTTTGGATAATGTATTATTATTGAAAATAATATACCCCCAAGTATTGCTTTGAAAGTGCCATTAACCTTAACCTCCATGCTATGCGTGATGATTGGGTGACCAGGCAGGGTTTTTTGACATTTTTCTAGCACCTTAATGTATATAATAATAATAACTTTTCAAGCTGATAGAGTTGAATGACTTTTCCAAGATGGCATAACTATTAAGTGGCTGATCTGAGGTAGATCTCCTGACTCCAAATCTAGGAAACTTTCTCCTGGGTCATCATGCTTATCTATAGTATAAATAGGGTCTCATACCCTGATGATATAAAAGAAAAGTTGACGATGTTCAGATCATCGGACAAAAATAACTATTTTACTGTTTGATATTTTACTCTTTCCTTATTATAACAATCATGTGAATGTAAGTACTATATGTATTATTTCCACTTTATAGATGAGAAACCTGAGATAAAGTCCAAGGTCACACAAATGAGAGGCAAGATTTTAATAGAGATCTTTCATAAATTCAAATATGAGTTTTTATAATATACTACATCAACTCTCCATATTACACACATGTAAATGTGCTTTCTAAAAGAAGGGATTGTATGAACTTTGAGTGGTGTTTTGTCATTTAGATTCTTAAGGGACACTTGAACCTCACAGAATTTTCTTGGGTTGGACTTTGTATCTCAATATGCTTGATCAAAGACAAATCATGTATTCTTCAGAGGTGAAATAACACTAGGAATGGACTGTTTAGAAGAGAAAGAAGTTAATAATTGAGCCTACCCCAAAGCAGGATGTTATTGAAGCACTTGAATACCAATTGGTACCTTATGAAAATGCTGTCCTTAACATCAGGAGACCAACAATGGGCTGCCTATTCCTCAGTCAGCTACCTGTGTGACCTTGGACAAGGTCACTTAACTTCAGTTAACTCATCTGTAAAATGAGGGGGTTGCATTTGGTGACCTCTAAGGACCCTTCCAGCTCCAAATCTATAATCCATTAGTTGAGCTTTCATTTAAAATCCTAGACATGTTACCAAAGGACACTGAGATCAAAGCACCTTAACTTTGCAGTCCCAGCTCAGAAACTACTTTATTCATGAGCATTTTCTAGGTGATTTATTTTATTTATCACAATGAGGGGAGAGCACAAAACTCAAAAATGTAAGTATTAGTGCTGAGTGTGTACATTATTGAAGGGATTCTATTATTGCTCTTCACCTCACCTCAGAAATGTTCAAGAATATGAAGGGAAAGTTATTTACAATTTGTATTAGGCAGATATAGAAAATGTATGCAATGAAGTTAAGTTGAAGTGTTTTTTTTTGTTGTTGTTGTTTTTTTTTTTTTTTTTTTTTTTTTTACTATTTTTAAGGCATTGATTTACTTAAGGCTTTAAAAAATTCTTCCCATGATTTTTTTTTAATAGGCCAAAATCAATCATTAGAGTAAGAGATACCATATCTATAACCAAAAGGGAGGGAGGACATGAAACCTAAAGTTACATAATAGGCCATTGAAATATCTGATCAATACCTGATAAGGAACATCTGGGTGAAAATGAAAAGAAAGAGATATGGTATTACATTGGGAATATACCATAAACTGTTAGGCTCTCTAAATGAATTGAATGACAATATCTAATGCAGATCTCCAAGAGCACACAAAGCTGGGAAAAGTAGTGGTGGGGGTAAGATAAGAGCTGCAGGAGGTATCTGCTAAAAATAGGTATCCAAAAAATACCCGCTTTCCTGGCTTCCTTTTAGTCCCAGCTGGATCCCATGTTTTACAAGAAGCTTTTCTCAAACCCTTTTAATTCCAGTGCTTTCCTTCTGTTAATTATTTCCTATTTTTCCTGTATATAACATAGCTTACTTTCTATAAATATAAATACATACATATGTGTGCATACACACACACACACACACACACACACACACACACATATATATATATATATATATATATATATATATATATATAACTTTTTGAGGGCAGGTGCCATCAGTGCCTGTAAAATAGTAGGTTTTTAATATATATTGATTAATTGATTTTGTAATTCAAAAAATGGGAGGTGTAATCATAGGAACAATGATTCTGACCAGTAAAGAGGAACTGGTTATTGAAGTGAAGATGATGGGAACCTTGTGTACAGGGTTTTTTAGTTTGTCATAGATTAGGGAAGAGATTCAAGACACCATACTTGACAGAAAACCATTTCATTTTTCAAAAAGAAAGCTGGATTATTATCAATTTATAACTAGTAAGGAATTCAGAAGACTATATAATTCAACCTCTTCATTTTACAGATGAAGAAGAGACCTAGAGAGGTTCAATGACTGACCCAGAGTCATAGGGTTAGTAAATGGCAGAGCCAGAATTTGAGCCCAGATTTCCTGTTTTACAAATTTATCAAATTCTCACTGCACTATGCTGTCCTTCTCTACCATAAGTAGTATCTTATGGCCTAATGCTATTAAAAATATATTGAGGATTAGTATATCAGAAGGAAAAAAAAAATCTGAAGTTTTATGCCTAAAGACATCAATCCAGTAAATGTGGGAGGAATTGAGTCTTTGAGATTACCAGAAAAGAGTAGTCCAGACAGCCAAAGAGAGATTTCATCAACCCAGATTTCTGAAAATATGAGGGAGTCAAGGTGTGGGTGGCAACAGGTCCTCAGAAGAAATTCCAAGAATCTAATTATGGTTTGTTACCATTTTATCTAGCCTTCTGGAGCCTGCTTTTAAGTATTCCCTGCCTATCCAGGGTCATACTCCTTGATATGCCCTGAAGCAATTCAATTAAACAATTAAATTAAACAGTGACATTATGCAAGACCCTAGCATAGGAACTATAGATGCAAAGGTGAAAAACATAATTTTCTTCCCTCAAGAAGATGGCTGAATTACAGGATCTTAGAGGTGGAAAGCAACCTCAGAGATCAACCAAGCCCATTCCCAAAAATGCAATACGCTTAACAACAAGCCAGGGTATGCAGAAAGACTTCACGTGAAAGAGAAACTCCCCCATACCCTGTTGAGGTAGCCCCCTTCCACATTTGCTTGTAGAATGTTACATTTTCTTACCTCAAACTCAAAATTTTTTTACCTGTTAATCTTCCATACAGAGCAGAACTAGCATTTAAATAAACCAAAGTCCCTGGTCAAAGGAGAAATCTTATGATAATATCTTTAACAGCACAACAGTGGAAAGAAAGTTACATAATTTTGAGAATGGGCATTAAAGTACATGGCATGAGTCATTATGATCACCTGGCAATCTGCCCTCATGCCTATCCTATCATTTCAGAAGACTGGCTCGTATAACCTGAGTTTAATTTTTTTTTTTTAATTTAATTGGGTTCCCAAATAAGCAGAATAGGAGAATTGCATAAAAATGGCATATTTTGATTTCAGCAAGATATTTGAAGTTGTACCATAATAATAATATGGAGAAACATAGGTCAGATAATAGTATTATTAGAGAAGGGTCTATTTATAGATAATATTAAAGAGTACTACCCAAACAGTGGGGTCCCCAGCAAGTTCAAGTATATCCTTGAATGACAAGCCCTAAGACTGGTTTTACCCTTATCCTAATTAACATTTTATCAATATCATACCTATCATTTAAAGCCTATTATGAATGACACATCTTCTTCAAATTTCCCTTTCTATGACATCCCCCCTGTCACATTACACAGTGTAGCATAGGAGAAAAAAAAGATAGACTTGGAGGAGACCTGAGTTTAAACTTCATTAAATCCAGTCCTTTCTCTGTGATCATGACCCTGATAGTCTCTCTAAGTCTCAGTTTTCTCATCTGTAAAATGAATATTAATAATTAATTCCATTAGCATCTATTTCACCAACTGCTATGAGAATTAACTTAGAGGATATATGTATCTCAACTACTATAATTGTGTATTCAAAGCATCTGCTTCTTTTTCATTCTTCTAGATATATACTCCAGGTAAGAATGAACTATGTCTACAGTTTTTCTTCAGGGTCTATAATAATGTTTGGCAAATTGTAGCTGCTAAATAAATACTTGTTATGAGGATGGATAGATTTTTACATGGATGCCTGGCTAAAAAATAGATGACAGAATTGAGATTTAGAAACAGTTTGAAAGGTGGGTCCAAACTATTAAGGGTAATAAAATGTTATAGTTTTATTTAAAAAAAAATCAACTATACAAATTTGTAAGGGAAGAATTGAGTTAAGTATAACCTATTACCACATAATAAATAAAACAAAAATAGCTGAAGGTTTTTGCTTCCTGCATATTCTATGTAAACCTGTACAATCTGAGTGCCCAAACCAATATGTATTTTTTTTATCTTGTTTTTGATGATGTGAGGGTATTTCAACCTGTGACTTTTTTTGAGTGGGAAATAATAGACAAATCTTTTTTACCTTAGAGGTTTATGGAGTTGGTGAGCTCAGAAGTTAAGGATATAGACAAACTTGTAATGTGTCCAATGGAGAAAAACCAAAATAATGAAGATTCTGTAAATTATATGAAAAATAGTGTAAGAACTGGAAATGTTTATACTGAAGATGATAAGATGTAGATTAGACATGGGCAGCTGTCTTCAAGCATAGAAAAAGTTATCATGTGGGAGGTTATGGTTTTTAGCTCCAGAAAACAAAATTAACTTATAAGTTACAAGAAAGTTACATAATGAAAATTAGACGTTATTAAAAATAGAATATCCCAACTTGTGATATGTGTGAAATAAAAAAAAGTGTGAAATAACATAAACATGTAAATATAATAAATGAGTAGATAGCTACATGTATTCTGGTGCCTATGATGTGGTCAGAGGGCATTAATTTGAAGTAGATAACTAATTGACTAATTTTCAGGTATCAGGCAAATATAGTTGTTGGGTCCTGTGACCACTGTAGTTTTGCTCCTATTGGGAGCAGGAATAGGGAATAGAATATCTCAAGCTTAAGGATGACTATAGAACTAAGACTAGAGTTATAAAAGAAAAAAATGATCATAGAATGATAAAAGGTGCAAGGCAGAAAGAGAAACCAATGGCCATCTGATCTCTCCTGTGCAGGAGCAATATCTTCATGTATTACCTACCTTAAAAGTGGTCATATAGTCTCTACTTGAGAATCTACATCTCTCGAGGTAGCTTGTAGAGGGATGCAGATAATGGGGGAGCTCTAGGTAAGATATAAGACCCTTCGGCCCAGAAGAAACCTGCTGGCAATGTCTGGTTTAGCTCTCCATCTCCCCTAAGGGCTCTCACCCTTCCTGAGAAGTCAAGCAGGGTGTGACCACCTGTGTTCTAATTGAAGCAAGGGATACTTACAGTAAGAGCAATTTATATAGCATACAATTTTACATAGCAGGTTTCTTATAGTTAACACTTGCACAATGTGCTGTGGTGATGTATTTTGGTGGGTAGAGGCAGAGAGAGAGGGAAGAAGACAAGCTGGGAGAGATTGGGCTGAGTTCAAGACTCCGAGCTGCTGGTTGTGTGGCTGCTGGTCGAGCTAGCTTCTTGACTCAGCTGCACACATTGCTATCGCCGATTCTCTTCCACCTCCGATCCTTCTTCACTGAGAATAAAGACTGACGATTTTCCCCTAACCTGAATTCCTGTCTTGTGCTGATCTTAAAATACACGATCTTCACATAGGTAGCACTTGCTCAGTGTGATGTGATGATATAATGGTTTTCTAGTTGGCACATGCTCAGTGTGCTGTAATGATGTAATCATACCAAGATATTTAAGGGCTGAGAGGACTTGAAATAAAATTCCATCTTTGACTAGCCTCATGGGTCTCCTGCCTTCTTCACTCTTCCACTAAAACCAAGGACTTGGGCTGGTCCCAAGGTCCTCCAGAGAGCTAGTTCGGATAGTATATTTTGGCATCTCAGCATGGAAGCTTTAGAAAGCACACTACATTTTGGCACCCAATGTGAGGCACTAGAAAGCAGGACACTAAAGTAGCCCGTCCTTCTTTGGAACAATTCTAATTACTAGGAAGAAATTTCCCTTCTGACATCAAGGTAAATTTGGCTTCACTGAAACTTATACCCATTATTCTTGGTTTTGGTCCCTGGACCCCCCAAAAAGCAAATCAGATTCCTAATCATTTCTCTCCAAAGTAGCTCTTTGTGAAACACACAATTTTTTGCTTTGGCTTAGTTTTCTCATTTATTAAAATGGGAATTATAATATATCATTTACTTATCTCACATAACTTTTATGAAGTGCCAATGAAATAATGGAAGTAGCGTAGTTCAATGGGAAAGAGCCTTGATTCTAAGGATCTGAGTTCAAATCTTGCCTGTGAAGACTTATTTGACCTTGGGCTAAAACCCAAAGGAAATACAAAATAATACAGAAAGAGAACACTCAAGTTCAGAGGGACTTTAAACATAAACCAAGGCCTTTGAGCTCCCAGTTTCATCTTTATAATTTTGATATCTTGATTATATATATATAGATAGATAGATATATAGATAGATATAAATGATTTTTTTTTACATTATTTACTTCATTGATTTGGAGAACTACTGATGAGGAATTTTATCTACCTATGTAGATGTTTACTGACTCTGTACTTTTTAGTCTAAGAGAGTTGCCTCGGGGTGTCAAGAGGTTAAGTAATTTGCCCAGGATTAAACATCCACCATATGTCAGACTCTAATGTCAGTTCTCCATCATACTAAGAGATACTTCTGAGTCATAAGTTCAAGATATCGCATATACTTTTAAATATATATGTATGTATTATGATTTTAATTTTAAGTAGATTTTCTCTGTAATGATGAATTAGGTATTATTTTTGATTAGAAAGAGAAGATTAAATTGAGTTGTATTGAAATAAATAAGATAAAATGAAGATCACGGAGGCATTTCCAGTTTCAGTTGTTCTGAATCAGCAGCACTGATGGGAATGAAAGAAACTTGGATGGGTAAACAGACCTAAGAGAGGGAGGGAAATAAAATGAGAAGAGCAGTGAGAAGGAAACAAAAAGAAAATTAACTCGGATAAAAATGCAATAAACATGACCCAAAAAATAACAACAGAGTACCAGAGGAGAGCTTATGCCTGTTTTATGCATTTCAGATGGCTAATTTTCTGTAAAAGTTTAAACAAATTGAAATGAAAATACCTCCTCAAAGGTATCAAATCCCTCCAAGAAAGCCTAAGTCAAAGTGGAAAACTATAATGCCCTCTCACCCTTGGCAGGATTTTGGTTAGCCTTAAAACATGAGCTTAAATCCCACTGACACTAATGGGAGTTGTATGTGTCTTTGGAGAGGGAAATAACTTAATTATGAGAACTGAATGACTAAATACTCATGAATCATATTGGAAATGGAACTTTGTGAGTCATATTCATGGCTAAACTCCATAAAACCACCCAAGGAGTCAGTGTATATTGATAGTGGATTAAGTTGGCAGTCAGGAAAATGAGCAACCTCCTTAAAGAGGGGCTGAATGAGTCCTGGGAGCTATCCAAGGAGATGGGCATCCGAGGATCCTGTGGCTGCCTGTTTCACTTTATAAATTCTAGCAATAGGGGGGACAATTCTCTATTACTAACATCCTTCATTGTATGCTCAAATGAGAAAGTATATCTTTTTTTATCAGAAATGCAAAAGGAAAAATTCACATGAACCAAAGTTTCAGAATGCTACTTCTATGTTAATGGGTAACTGAATGAAAAAAAAAAAAAAGCTTTAGCAAAGTTCTTGCTATTTGCAACACACTGTGTTAAGTTCTGAATAATAAGATAGTTCCTATTCTCAAGGAGTTCACTTTCTAATATGGGAAGTTATGGTAGTTGAGTACAAAGTTTTAGCAATTTCTATCAAGCTAGAAAAGATTGAAAATGCAAGTATAGTGATAGATTGACTTAGCTATGTTGTGAATTTGTTCACCTGAAAGTTGGTCATTAGATTGTCATTACTTGAAAAATAAAATTTAATTTAAAAATATAACAAATAGTATTAGTGGTGTCTTAAATTTTATTAAACATGTTTTTAAAATCTTTTTAACTGTGGGATACACACACACAAAATATTAATTCTAGTTCTACTGATGAATTACCTTTGCAGATTTGGTTCAAACCCTACTTTACTATGATGAATGTTTTTAATATATATTATTTGTTCATTAGCTAATATTTTATTTGTCATTTTATACTTTATGAAAATGTATTTTTCTTAAAACAAAAAAGTCACAAAGGCTTTTCTTATCTTTGATATTGCTTATATATTTTATAGTTATATTTATGCTCATATAAATTTAACCCTAATAACAATTGACTTCATTATAAATTTCCAATTATTTAGCCTTTTCTAGTAATTGCAGGTGACTTCATTCTTTTGCATTTTTGTTGATAAACCCATTTTGTTCTTTTGTCTCTTATGTGGATTTTTTAAAGTAATATAATCATCTTTCAGGACAATTAATTTTTCTGCCCAAGGCATTTTTAAATTTTTTGCTTTAGTCAACTTTGACATTTTTATTATGTCTGAAAATTCTGACTTTACTACAATTTTGTTATACTTTTTTATTTCTTAAGAGAGTTAGATTTTGTTTTACATTTGCTTCAACATTTTATATTTCCCAACTGCATATCTTAGTGTATCCATTTTAGAATTTGTCTCTAATTATATCACCTGAAGAATAGTATCCACGCTTCACTGTTCTGATTTTTTATAGGCTTTAAAATAGTATGTTTAACTTGTTTTATTTTCTTTTATCTTTTGCTGTCCAACTAGTCTAATACTTATTTCTCCTTTCATATTACAAATGAGATTTATTTTCCTATATATTTGTAACTTAATTTTTGTTCTCTTATTTTTGCTATCTCTTGCTCTTTGTTTGATTTCTTTTTTATACATCACTTCCCCTTTCCATTGTTGTGTTTAGATCTGGGAAATTATTTAATAATTTATTTGATTAACCTTTTAATCCTTTTTTGTTTTGCTTTACTCTTTGTAAGTTGTCACCATCTAATTTATCATTTGTTAATTCTTCTATTATATCCATTGATGATTTAAAAAATTCTTAAGTGTAGAGGGCCACAGATAGTGGGGGAACCTAGGAATAAGATCCTTCAGCCCAGAGGGTATCTGCTGACAATGTCTGGTTCAGATCCCCATCTCCCTTAAGGGTTCTCAGTCTTCCTAAGAAGTCAGAAGGCGGTGACAATCTGTGTTGTAGTTGAAGCAGAGTGATACCAAGTGGCAAAGAGTCATCTACATACAATAGCAAGTGGTTTATGTGGTTCTGCATGCACAGTATATAGTTAGCACATGCACAGTGTGACTTTGGTTATATAAGGGTATTATATAAGGTTGAGAGAATTTGGAATAAATGGAATCCAAGTTTGACCATCTACATGAGTCTTGCCTCATCACTCTTTTTCATTTTTTTTTATTATTTTTTTAATTAAAGCTTTTTATTTACAAAACATATCCATGGGTAATTTTTCAACACTGACCTTTGCAAAACCTTTTGTTCCAAATTTTACCCATCCTATCCATTAATTGGCAGGTAGTCCAATACATGTTAAATATGTTAAAATATATGTTAAATCCAATATATGTACACATATTTACACAGTTATCTTGCTGCACAATAAAAATCAGATCATGAAGTAAGAAAAAAAACTGAGAAAACAAAATGCAAACAAACAACAATAGAGAGAGTGAGAATGCTATGTTGTGGTCTACACTCAATTCCCATGTCCTCGCTCTGGTTCTCTTCATCATTGGACAAGCAGAACTGGTTGACATCTCAGTGCTGAAGAGAGCCATGTCCCTCAAAATTGATCATTGTATAATCTTCTTGTTGCTGTGTATAATGATCTCCTGCTTCTGCTTATTTCACTCAGCATCATTTCATGTAGGTCTCTCCAAGCCTCTCTGAAATCATCCTGTTGGTCATTTCTTTCTTTTTTTTTAAATAGCCTTTTATTTACAGGTTATACGTATGGGTAATTTTACAGCATTGACAATTGCCAAACCTTTTGTTCCAGTTTTTCCCCTCCTTCCCCCCACCTCCTCCCCTAGATGGCAGGATGACCAGTAGATGTTAAATATATTAAAGTATAAATTAGATACACAATAAATATACATGGTCAAACCGTTATTTTGCTGTACAAAAAGAATTGGATTCTGAAATATTGTACAATTAGCCTGTGAAGGAAATCCAAAATGCTGGCAGGCAAAAATATAGGGATTGGGAATTCAATGTAATGGTTCTTAGTCATCTCCCAGAGTTCTTTTGCTGGGTGTAGCTGGTTCAGTTCATTATTGCTCCATTGGAACTGGGTTTGGTTCATCTCATTGGCCAGGTCCATCAGAATTGGTCATCATATAGTATTGTTGTTGAAGTATATAATGATCTCCTGGCCCTGCTGGTTTCACTCAGCATCAGTTTGTGTAAGTCTCTCCAGGCCTTTCTGAAATCATCCTGTTGATCATTTCTTATAGAACAATAATATTCCATATTAATATACTGTTGGTCATTTCTTACAGAACGATAATATTTCATAATATTCATATACCATAACTTATTCAGCCATTCTCCAATTGATGGGCATCCACTCAGTTTCCAGTTTCTTGCCATTACAAACAGGGCTGCCACAAACATTTTTGCACATGTTTCCCTCCTTTAAGATCTCTTTGGGATAGAATCCCAGTAGAAACACTGCTGGGGCAAGGGTATGCACAGTTAGATAACTTTTTGAGCATTGTTCCAAATTGCTCTCCAGAATGGCTGGATCTGTTCACAGTTGCACCAACTATGTATCAGTGTCCCAGTTTTCCCACATCTTCTTCAACATTTATCATCGTCTTTTCCTGTCACCTTAGCCAATCTGACAAGTCATCACTCCTTTTCTAAGACCAAGGAGCTGGGCTGGTACCAAGGTCCTTCAGAGAACTAGTCTAGACACAATACTTCAGAATAAATTATGACATTGGTCTTTCATGAAGAATGTGTTTTTAATTACTTTATTAAACTATGTTATTAATTGAAGTATTCTAGCATTGAAGTGATAGAAAGGTAAAGTCTTATAGATATCACTTAGGTGAAAGACAGAATTGATTCTTCAGTGTCACAGTCATGTGTAAAGCTTTAGTTGGCTGAAGAGAAGAGAATAAAGCTAACCTCTATCTGCATAATAATGGGGGAGCAGTGAAGAGTGAATGGGACATTAATGATAGGTGGGGCAAAACAGCAGGGAAATTTTAGAGCAGGAAAGTAAGGATTTCTATAAAGTTTGATTATAGTTAGGCTATGATATCTTGAGCCCTCACCCCAAAAGTTTACCTCTAATGACATAATGGAGGAAGATGATAACAAAATGGAAATTTCTGCCCCCCAACACCACACATACATACTTTTTGCATTATAGAATATACTTTAATGAGAGAAAGGAAAGAATTTGTCTTTAGGTGATTATGGTGAAGGAAAAAATTCCAGAATTACATAGCATAAGGAAATTGGAATAAGGGCTTAGTTCTAGATTATAGTCAGTAATGGCTTAGAATAACATGATATTTTTTAATGTAGAGAAAATGCAGATAGAATTTCATAGTTTTCTTAAAAAAAGAAAAGAAAGAAGGAAAGAAAAAAGAAAAGAAAGAAAAGAGAAAGTCAAAGCAATAGGGAAACCAAGAAGCTCTCAGCTGGTAAGGTGAGGTTAAGAAGTAGGACTCCCCATCAATTTAAGGTGTTGAAAAAAGAGTCTGAACTTTCCTTAGGCAGGGACAGAAGAAACTGACAAAACATACCTCACCAGTAGATGTTTGGAGATAAGGGAGATGGAAAAGCATCCCAAATTTGAGCATTCATGGGTAGTGACCCTGAGCTTCTAAAGTCTAGCATATAGCCAGCATATAGGGCAGAAGATGATATGGAAAAAAGTTTCTCAAAAATTACAGGCAGAGAGGTAAGGATGGAAGCATAGCTCTCACTTGAGAAGATTTGGAGGTCAATAAATAGAATGAGATAATATGAACTTAGTTATTTCAGGATAGTAGGACAGAACGATCCTAGAGCCTTTCCTCTTCTGATTATCTGCTTTTTGCTCCTTCTTGTTTGATAAGACAAGAAGAGGGTAGAATGGAGTTTTGGAGGGATGCAGAATAAGCATCTTTATCTTCTCTCTGAGCAACCATTTGTTTTGAGCTTCAAAAGTATCATTACAAAGGTTTTTGGTGAAAACATAGAAAAATGAAGCAGTTATTGTCAAAAGGCAGTCTGGCATTGTCCAGAACAATGTATGCTATACTTACTTATTTCCTTTACTAGTTAAAGGATATTCTATAGAAAGAATTTACTAGATTTTAGAGAAGACTTTTGCTACAGGCTTGTTATTTTGCAGAAAAGAGAAGTCTAAACTAGACAATAAGACCATTAGATGGCTCCTGAACTGGTTGAATAGCCAGACACAAAGATTATTCATTATTGATTCAGTGTCAGCATAGAGGGAAATCTCTAATGGGTTGTGTCAGAAATCTCTACTTGGTTCTATCTATACTGTTTTTAATCAGTGATTTAAATCAAGTTTGTCAATGACATAAAGTCTGGAAGGACTACTAACATAATAGGTGACAGATCAAGATCCAAAAAAGATGTACAGGCTGGATAGAATCTAATAAGACAAAAATAATATCTTAAACATGAGTTCAAAAATTAACTTCATAAGGATCTTGGAAAGGTATGTTTCTACAGAAGTTTGTCTGAAAGGATATAGGTGACTTATTATTTTAAAAAGTCAATGAAGTGACAGAAAAAAAAGCAGAAACATAGCTTCACACTGTAAAGGAGGTGTTATATCCATTGTGCTCATCCTTGATCTACTTGTGAGAGTCAAGATGTTAGAGTATTGCTGTAGCCCGTAGCCCTCCTGTGTTTGCCTCTGGCCAATCATAAAATAGCACCCCAATTGTATTGTGTCTCCTATAACTGTTGCCTACTCTCTCTCTCCTTCTCTCTCTTTCTCTCTCTCTCTCTGTCTCTCTCTCTTTCTCTCTCCCCCTTCTTGTGCCCAGATCTACAACACATTGGTCCTGCTGGTCTCATCTCTGAAATGGCTCCCTCCCTGAACTTTCATTTTTATCTGGACTTTTTGTCTTTTACCCCACAGGACTTCAAAGACATCCCCCTACCTACCTACCTCCTTTCTTTCTGTATTGTGTTTTATTCACTTTTGTCTTTTGAGCCTTCACCCCAATACTTAGAAGATTGAGAATCAGCTGTGCTTGGTGACATGGAGAAACAGTTAAGGGAGCAGAGGGAGGAAACTTCAGCAGTTTGGATTTGTAGAATCAGTTAAAGTATAAAGTGTAAAAAAAGAGGTGAAGATTGTTATTCATTCTCACTTTTTTCACCCAGGATGCCCCTTGTCCATTTCTTTCCATAATTCCTGCAGTGTTGATTAAAGAGTATGCTACTAGTCTTCCTCTACGTTTTTTTTGACATTATGTGGATACCAGTGGCCTTCCAGTCTGTCTGCCCAGAAATCCTTAGCTTTCCATGTGTGTGTGGGTTCATTCTGGTCATACATCTTTCCGATGACTTTCCTTCTATCACTTCTGCTCAGTTCTTTAATGATATCTTGTAACCTATGCTTGCCTATCAGATCTCTTCATTGTACTTTTAACAAATTGAAGTTTTAGTAATACAAAAATTGGCATCCCAAGAGAGAGCTTAGAGCAGCAGAACCAACAAGGAGACAGTTTAAGACAATTTTTAGCTTAGAAAACTTGGAGGATCAGCAGGAGGTCCATCTTACCTGGGAAAGGTGGAAAGGGGGAGACAAATTTAAGACAGGAAGTTTCCTAGAAAGCCAGCAGCAAGCTCTACTTCAGCAAAAGAGGAGGAAATCCTGAGCTCAGTGTGGTGGAGCAGGCAAACTCCAACACGAGGACACCTTTCATACCTGGCAAAGCCGGGATAGCTGGAATACTCCAGCTCCAGGGATCACCCTGGGCATAGAGTGGGCAAATAAGCATCTTCCAGAGGCCAGACCACTATATGCTTCAGTGTAGCATTGTAGAAAAACACAGAAACACTTCCCCGGCCTCCGCTCATTCCAGATGCCACCACTAGGACCCCTGTTCATCACCAGATATGTCACCAACTCCCTACAGTCTCCAGCAGCTTTCACAATCCCACCCTTCTCCCTCACTAGCACAGGACACAAAGATCCTCTTTAGGCTTCAGGGCATCACCAGTGTAGCACCAGATAAACCTCCATGGCCTGTCCCACTGGCAAAGGAAATCTGAGACAGTACTCCTTCCACCTGGGGAGCAGAGCTCAAATTTAAAAGGGAAAAGGGGGGAAACAACAGATCGAGATAGAGACAAAAAGAAACAAGACAGAGAGAGATGCAAACACAGACACAGAGACAGAAAGAGAGACAGAAGAAATAAAGATAATAAAAACAATATCTGACCAAAGAAAGTTATTATGGTGACAGGGAAGACCAAGACAAACTCAGAAGAGTACTTTTCCCTGTTCAACTCACATCTGAAGTATAATCTTTGGTTCTGGCCTCCATGGTTTAAGAAGAATATTAGTAAACTAAAGAACATTCAGAAATAGGGGACCATAATTGGGTGAATGAGCTCAAAAATATGCCATATGATTAAGGCATCCATTTTGGAGGAAATGGAAATGTTTAGCCTGTGGAAAGAAGACTCAGATACCTGTTTTCAAGGACTTAAATGTCATATGCAAGTAGGATTAAGCTTGCTATGCTTGACCTCAAAAGCAAAATTGAGAGAAAAAATTAGAGATTATGAAAAGCAAGTTTAAGTTTGATATCCAGATAATAATTAGAGCTAAGCAAATATAAACTTGGTCGACTTAAAAATAGGTCTTCAAAAAAAGACGGGATGACCCTTCAAAGAATTATTCTTTTAATAGGGATATTTAGTAGGGACATTTTTTTTTTCCGGGCATGAGTTAGCCTAGGAAATTATTCCCTTCCAACTCTGAAATTCAGGGATGCTATTATTTTAGGCAAGAACAGATCTGGGCATTGTTTTATGTGCATCTTGCCAAGATCTGTCACATTATTCTTGCTGAATGGGTTGTCTGTATAGGCTAGGGCAAAATATGCTCTGTCAGCAAGACTTGGTATTACATAATCTTCTGTCCTTAATTAAACTTATCTTGGCACCTAGAAATTCTAAACTTCACCCCTGAGGTGTTTGATTTTTCAATTCATGCGAAACCCATGATACCTTGGCAAAACAGGACTCTTTAAATTCCAGGGATCATGGACACCATTGACTTTTTTAAAGTTGCAATCATTGTGGAAGTAATTTTGTTTACAATCTTTCCTTTTCTGCCTCCCAAATCTCACTTTGCCAAACCTGGCTTGCTCTCCGAGTCTTCCTAATTCTGGCTTAACCCAGATGGCAATGTGTTGATTCCCGTATTGATCATGGACTTCATTCTCAATGAATTTTGGCCAATCTACCTCGACTCTTCCTTAGTAGTGTTATTTTTCACGTATTTTCCTTTATCAAAGGGTAAATTCCCTTTGAATTTATCAAATTATTTTTACCTTACTTCTTTCCAACTTCCATAGCTCTCTGTTATAGGTAAACTACAACTATTTCTTTGAATCCCTTTCTGATCCAGCCACACAGTCATCCATATATAAATAAAACTACAACACATTAACTGAAACAAAAGTATTTCACAATAACATCATTTAAAAATAAATTTTTATTGAGTTGTTTTTTTTTAATTGCCTAAAATTTCCCTTTATGTCCCTCTTCCCTTTCCAGAGAAATATAAAATAACAAATAAATTTTAAGGGAAAAAGAAAAAAAATCAATAAAACTTAAGAACACATCAAAGAAAAAATGAAAATACGGATTATATTCCACACCTTTGGATCTTTTATACTGTAAAATGGAAGCTTATAACTCTTTAAAAACAACTCCTTGAAAAACAGAATTTGTGAAATGAAAAAAGAAAACAACTCCCTGAAAAAAGGGATTTGTGAAATGGGAAAAAAACAGAACAAAAAAAAACTCATTTAAAAATTCAATTGGACAAATAGAAAAAGAACTAAAAAAATGAAGAAAACAGTTCACTAAAAATCAAAACTGAACAAATTGAAATGAATGACTCAATGAAACATCAAGAATCATTCAAGCACAAACCCAAAGACCCCAACTTTTGGCATAAGAATTCACTATTTGACAAAAACTGCTGGGAAAATTGGAAAATAATATGGCAGGAACTAACCACTGATCCATAACACCATACACCAAGATAAGATCAAAATGAGTTCATGCTCTAGGCATAAAGAATGAGATTATAAATAAATTAGAAGTACATAGGATAATTTACCTCTCAGACCTGTGGAGGAGGAAGGAATTTGTGACCAAAGAACTAGAGTCCATTATTACTCATAAAATAAAAAAAAATTGATTATACCAAGTTAAAAAGCTTTTGTACAAACAAAACTAATGCACACAAGATTAGAAGGGAAGCAATAAACTGGGAAAACATTTTTATAGTTAAATGTTCTGATAAAGGTCTCATTTGCAAAATATATAGAAAATTGACTCTAATTAATAAGAAATCAAGCCAGTTTCCAATTGATAAATGGTCAAAGGAAATGAATAGACAATTTTCAGATGAAGAAACTGAAACTATTTCTATTCATATGAAAAGGTGTTTCAAATCAGAGAAATGAAAATTAAGACCACTCTGAGATACCACCACACACATCTCAGATAAGCTAAGATGACTGGAAAAGATAATGACGAATGTTGGAGGGATGCAGGAAAACTGGGACACTGATGCATTGTTGGTGGAGTTGTGAATAGATCCAACTATTCTGGAGAGAAATTTGGATCTATACTCAATAAGTATCAAGTTGTGCATATCCTTTGATCCAGCAATATTACTACTGGGCTTATAGCCCAAAGAGATATTAAAGAAGGGAAAGGGACCTGGATGTGCAAAAATGTTTGTAGCAGCCCTTTTCCAGAAACTGGAAATTGAATGGATGCCCATCAATTGAAGAATGGCTGAGTAAATTGTGGTATATGAATGTTATGGAATATTATTGTTCTGTAAGAAACGACCAGCAGGATGATTTCAGAGAGGCCTGGAGAGACAGAAAGTGATGCTAAGTGAAATGAGTAGAACTAGGAGATCTTTATACATGGCAACAAGAAGACTATATGATGATCAATTCTAATGGACGTGGCCCTCTTCAACAATGAGATGATTCAGATTAGTTCCAATTGTTTGGTGATGAAGAGAGACAGGTACACCCAGAGAGAGGACTGTGGGAATTGGGTTCACAATATAGCATTTTCACTCTTTTTGTTGTTTGCTTGCATTTATTTTGCTTCTTTTTTTCTTGTGCATAACAATAACTGTATCAATATGTATACATATATTGACTTTAACATGTATTTCTACCATGTTTAACATATATTGGACTACTTGCCATCTATGAGAGGGCATGGGGAAGGAGGGAAAATTGGAATACAGGGTTTTGCAAAGGCTAATGTTGAATTTGTTTTGAAAAATAAAAAGCTTTAATAAAAAAGAGACTTGTTCTTGTGGATTCAAGTTTTTTCTTCTATTTCCTAATTATTTCTGCTATAGATGCCATAAGTTTTGCAATTTGTTCTTTTTTAAAACTTCTATAAAGATCCTATTTTTCTCTTGAAAGATTTGGTAGAATCCTGTTATGGAACAATGCTAATTTGAAAGTCCATAAGGTTTTCTTTATCTTTAAAATCTGGTTTAGTATCCTTAGATATGCAATATTTACTTAGAGAAGTTTGCAGATATTTGTATGTTTTGGTGATGATATTCTCTTCTATTTAGTATCTTCCTTATGATTTATCTGCTTCTATTCTAAGCTTTTACCTTAGTTTGCTTCCTCCTGAAATCTTCTTGTTTAGTATTTTTTTCCCCTTTATATCTCCCTATTATTAATTTTCTGACTTCTTCCCAAGGCCTCAAGGCTGTCTTTGCCTTTTTTTCATGTTGAGCAAATCATAATTCTCTTTCACATGTCTCTGAGTTCTCAGCTAGATGTCAGTCCCCTTTCCTTAAGGTTTGTTAAAGTCTCCCATGAAATCTGGCACCCCATTCTGGTTCTATATTTTTTTAGTTCTCTGGCTGGGCACTTTTACCTTAGACAGAGCATCTTATAAAGCTAGGGAGTGCTTGCTTCCACTTTCCTATGATTCCTTCCTTTTCACAGGTAGGTAGTAGAGTTAACAAACAGTCTGACATGAGGTCATAATGAGAATGAGGGCAGTAATGGAATTGCTGAGTGGGTTCTAAGGAACAAACTGGTGGGTTGCATTGTGCTTCCTGTTAAACAAGGGTGGTGGTGGGAAAGGGGTTCTGGTTGAGCTGTAGGGATTTCTGATATTTAATTCATAGAGTTGTTAACTTTGTTGAGCTTCTCAGTGTCTTGGACTGCTAAAATAATGCCATTTGTTTTTCCTCTGGTACATAATTCTCCTTAGGGAGGAAAGTTTTTGAGAGCTAGTAAAGACTGGAGAAGATGTCTAGTATGGTTCACTTGACTTTGTTTTTATATGTATAATTATTAATAATTATTTCCACAAATTAATATTGTAAAACCTTACCATGATGTTAATTTATCTTTCAAACAATCTACTGAGCCCTATCAACAACAGTCAATCACAACTTCATGAAACTTACATAAAAATAGGTTTATTGCAAGAGGAATGAACTTGCAGGGGAAGCCAAAGAATTTACAATTCATATAGAAATTTGCCTTTTTATAACAGGAGGACAAAGGAAAGAAGTGATAACAGGGATCTCCTTCTATGGGGGCATGTGATGGGGGCATGAAGAGTGCAGTAAAGGTGGGGAAAGGTCAGTTCTCCCCGAAAAGGGGAACATTCTTTCCTCTTAGGAATGGCAAGACTCTGAAGATATGATGGTCTGCTCCTCTACAAGGGTCCCAGCTGCACACACTCCTGTGTGACTCCTGGGGACACACAGGGTGTCCAGCTTGGGATACAAACAACATATTACATCATCCCAGGGGTGGTTATAATAGTGGTGATGGTTGTTTCGTCCTTGACATTTTCGGTGCTTCCTGCGTATTCTGACTACTATGTTTATGGAAAATATGGCAAATCAAAAAGACAAGTTCAGGGAACCCTTAGCAATCCTTAACACTAGGCAGAACTTCCTATCTAGGCTAAATCAATCTGAGAATCTAGAATTTTTTTCACCTCTGCATTGACCAAAGGTACCTAATTTTCTCTGGTAATCTTCACCTAAGATAACTCAAAGAATTTCTCATTAAAATTAATTTGCACAGTAGTATCATTGCTTTGACAAACATAGATTGTATATATACACATGTAGTCAATTAAAAACATTGTCTAAAATAAAATTTTATCTTAGCTCATTTTGGTATAATGTCACACCCACCTAGGTGTCAAGTCAGTCCTCAGCAGAATGCCTTAATTACTTCTCACTTATAACCCTTGAGAGGAAAAAGGAAGAATTTAGACAGAATAGTTGGTTTAATTGAAGCTTTCAAATTTAAAGAAAATTAGTGGAATATAAGGAGAAAGCAATTCAATATTCTTGCCAATTAAAATTCTGACTCTTTTTAAAAAAATCATTATTCATTTATATCTTTAGCTCCATTTAGTCTTCAAAACATTTGATCACTGGGCAGCTAGGTGGTGCAGTGGATAGAGCAGCATCCCTAAAGTCAGGAAGACCTGAGTTCAAATCTGGTCTCTCTCAGACACTTAACACTTCCTAGCTGTGTGACCCTGGGCAAGTCACTTAAGCCCAGTTGCCTAGAGGGAAAAATTTAATCACCAGAGTGGCTCCCCCAAACCAAAGGTAGTTTCTCTTCTATTATCAAAAGAACTATGTTCCCTTGGGAATATCCTTAGTGATATGGTGTGAAGTTTATCGTTTCCATAACTTACATCAAACTCTTGATAAATTGTAGCCACGTTAAAAGGCCGCATTGCACAATTTTGTTGTACATTACTCCATTGCTTACTAAAATAATTTTCTTGTTAGTGAGAGTCCATTAGAAAATGGCATCCTTGAAATGGCTTAATATCCCCAAAGGAGAAATTCTCCACTTTATCTGAAGAACAACTTTGATTGTACCTAAATACAATATGATAGAAACATTATGTTAAGCATGGGAAGACCAAAGAGTCTTGGTCAATTCATAATAGCATCATTAATCTTTCCAAGCATTAACTTCTATTAAATACCCCATGCACAGTTCAATTACAGGCACTTCTTTTGTAACACTGCTCTCTCCAGTACAAATTTGCATTAATCACATATACTATAATTGATTCCGTCGAATCAACATACTTTTTAATATTGTTTCACCTAATGTGGCTTTTCAGAAATAATCAATTATGTCATATTATATATGTATCTTGTATGATGAATAATCCAACCTTGTTCATATTCTTCACTATACTTTTTTGTTGATTTATCTCCCTCCTTCTACCTTATATTACAGTAATTACCCTATGATCTAAGAAAATAGCAGACATTTCTAGCTCAATTCTATTTTGTAGTAGGGTTTATAAAAAATAACCTGTGTTTGAACTATGTTTCATCTTCCCAGCAAAAGGAGATACTTTCTGTTTAGTAATATCCAACTAAATGTAATTCTAAGACATTTTATTGATTACTATTGAGCAAATACCCATTCCAATGTATAGAATCCCCATAAAGTAAAGATGTGCACAAAACAGTAAATTCTTAATGAGGAGAACTTTCAATACATAAGGCCACAGAAGAGTGTTAAAAACTATAGAAATGGGTGTTGGTTCTACTTCTAAGCATTAAGAAATATTGCAACATTAAAAAATCAGTGACAGACTAGTTTGAAAAATGTAACAAATTAAATTGGGACTTCTCAAGAGAGATTTCTTCCTCAAAAGGTCAGTTATAAAAAGGAAATGAAAGAAGATTTCTTACTCTCAGCACTAAAATAACATCTTTTGCTCGTCTTCACTCGTATGTGTGAAGTTTTATGATGTTCATGACTAAATGGAACAAATGAAGTTAGAGGGCAATAAGCTTTGAAAAGAAATGGTATCAATGATGCCAGTAATAATAACGTAGAAAATTGAATTTCTTTTTTTTTTGTTCTTTTCTAGATAATATTCCTTTTCCATTTCCTTTTAGAATAAAAAAAATAAAATGAAATAGAAAAAGAACATTTTGTGATATCTGCATAATACAAGAAGATTTCTAAAAATTGTTTCCAGAGAATGAAGAACCAGCTGCTCAAAAAATAATATACACAGAAGTACCTTTAAGTTTGTATAATTATCTACTTCTGCATAGGAGAGACCTAATTTTACTTCACACAATGAAACCCATATATGATAATCTGTCCTTTTAAATCGTATATTTGCTATTAATTCGGGCAGTTTGGCCCCTGTTCCTGATCATAGCTAGGAACAATTCAGTCTGATTGTTGAAACAGGGATCCCAAAGCATCAATATGTAATTAAAGGCATGCATACTTTCAGGCTGATAGTGGAATTGCAATAAAGGCTCTGGGTCCTTTCATTAATCTGCATTAGGAACCACCTAGTGATATTTTCCTTAAGATGCAGATATTAACTAGTAGTCAAGGTATTTGTTACAGTTTAGGGGTTAAAAGAAAGCCTGATTAGACTAACTGATTTTAGTTAATTGGTCTTTTCTAAAACTTTGGCTTCTTCCCCAAATTCCCTGATTTCCTGAAAGTCATTTAGAAGGAGAGCAAGGAGAGATATCTAGTTAGCACCTTAAAATTAAGGACACACAGATATTTTATATATATATATATATATATATATACATATATATGTATATATACATATATATGTGTATATAAAATTATATATATATAATTATACCTGCCTTTTACCTTATTAAATTTGCCTGAAGAGAGTGGGTAAAATAGCATTATTAATGGTGCAGTTGTACTTGGGGTATAAAACTAGCAGGAACCAGCTTTGCCCAATTTTGCCATAGATGAAACTCTTCTTTCTTATTTCTTCTGTCCCTGACCTAGTCACTGAACCGGAAGCACTTATAAAAACTCTGCAGGGATACCTTAGGTATTCCTCAGATGCAAGTGACTCCCCGGGAACAGAATTTTTATTGGCCAGAAGTCTCAGAGACTCATTTTATATTCAATGGAGTTCATAGTCAGCAACTTCTGAATCATGTTTGAGGATAATATCTTGCTGACTAAGCACAATTACAGTAAAGTATGAGTCAAACAAGCTCTGTAACATTAGGGCAGCATTGGTTACTCTAAATATAAAAGAACATTAACCTCTCAGTTTTCACCAGGCCAAAACAGGAAAAGCTTTTCATCAATATTCCTAATTTTCAGAGCAAGTTGTTGGCATGAATCTGTCTATTGGTCATTTGTTATATAACATGAATTATGAAGAATGGAAAGAAAATTAATTTGGTCATTTTTATGTCTATCAAAGTAAACAAGTGAAGTGAAATATCAGTGGACTTTGAATAGTTCCACAAATCCAAGAAAATTCATCCATTCCTTGTGCGCTCAAGAGTTCACTGGTTGGAACAGAAGATTTTGCAAGGGTCAAAGCTGAAAAATTATCCATGCATATGTTTTATAAATAAAAATCTATAATAATAATAATAATGAGTTCACTGAAATTCTTCCTCCTTTCCTTTGTTCAAATGAGCTCCTTCTATTTACCAGGCCCCTTCTCCTCATATACTTCTATAAAATTATCTTTTTTTCAAGTTTTGAATAAATCTTATGAATATATTTGTGTATTCATCATTTTTCTATTCATTCTTTCATTCCTTCATTCATTCATCCAGCATGAATACTAACCCTTTGCAAACACCTAGATTCACTGCAATCATCCCTTTCTCAGAATCACTATTCATTATCAAAGGGATGAGTCTAAGCAAGAAGAAGAGTGGTTTCCCCATCACATTTTCAGCTTGGTTTTGTCTTTATTTACTAACATTGGATGTGAAATATTTTGGAGGTGACAAATGACCAGCCCTTCAATCTCTCTGCTGAAGGTCTTCAATCCATGCTGGACTCTGAGAATCCCAGTCTTCATCCCAGAAAGGATGACCTTTCAGTGCCTTTGTTCCCTTTTCATTGTGATTTTATTTTTTGTTACCATGTCATATTATTGAGTTACATTGATTTTGACATTTTCAAGTCCTTTCCCTGCATACTAGTTTATAAATATCTTTATTATCCCAAAAAGTTGAATTGGAAGACTGGATTGGTCTCAGCAGAGGAGAGTTTTAGCTATTGAGAACTGGGGATTTATTTCTTAAAACCATATGAGAGATAGAAAGCTTAGCCCTATTTTAGGCTTTGGGTCAGGATTGTTAAGAACAAAGTCTAGGATGTCTTCCAAAATCAGAGGAGGAGACTAGAAAACAGAACTCTGGTAAAATCAAATTGTTTTTTTATTCCCATTTTATAGATAAGGAAACCGAGGCTCAAAAAGGTCAAGTGGCCAGCTCAAGATTATATTAAGTGACAGAGGAGTTATTTAAACTTAAATCTTTTTGAGCTTTCAGTCATTGTATCAAGCACACCATCCCATATTGCTTTTACAAGGGCAGTGCATACAAGCAAGGAGAGATAAAAAAAAGATACAAAAGCCTGGCAAAGTCCTGTGAGAACAGTGCCAGACATGCTAATGTTCAGAATGACCTCAGTTTAGTGATGAAATAAAAAGGTTGAAGTATATTTTTGCTTTGTTTGTCATACTCTATTTTGGCTCACTTCAAAAATGACAGTTAATAGAATAAAAGAATTGACAGGACTGCTGGTTGGAGATGGATTAGGAGATTATAATAGAGGAGAGAGAAAAAACAAATCTATTCAACTTCTATTTTGCTTGTTCTTTTCTGCCAAGGACAGTGAGCTTTGCATTAGAAAGGACAGATCAAAACATTTCTGCTGAAAGATTGGAATCCAAGCTAAGGGGGGAAATTTTAAAAAAGAATATTAGCAGTTCCTGATTAATTCTTGTCAAAGCTAGAACCATATCCTAAGGTTCTGAAAGGACTTGCAGGTGTGGCTATTGAGTTACACTTAGTTGTATTTTAAAGATTTTGGAGGCCAGGAGAGATACTTGTAGACCTAGAAAAGAACAAATACCCTGATATTCAAAAGAAAGCATGAAGGCATGATAATAGAGTCTAGAAAATATGGGCCAGTGCGTTTTACTTGAACTCTTGGAAAATTTCTAGACTATGTTGTTAAAGTTTGTTGAGTTCCCAGAAAAAGAAAAAATGATCACAAAATTCTAACATGACTACATCAAGAAAAAGACATTCTTCAAAATATATTAAGGAAAAAAATTCCTTGTAGGTAAATTGTTAAAATTTGTGAACAAATAGTTTCTATAAGTATAAATTAAACAAGTAACAATAACATGAACAAATGTAATTCCCTAATTATAAGAGAAATGTGAATTAATTCTGAGGCATCATCCTTCAAATTAATAAAGATGATAAAAGATGGAAATATTTGATGTTAAAATGGATAGGGTAATACTAACCTATCTAGCATTGTTTGGAGCTTTCTTTGAGAATATCTGAACAGTGTAGCATATAAATATAATGGATCACCTCCCTGATGTCATGGTCATCATTGAGAAAGAAGGATTACTGAGCAGTGAAAAATAACAAATAAAAGATCAGACATCAGATGGCCTTAAAGGGAAGAGCAGAGCTTAATAAGCACTATGAATCAAGCAGTGTGTCAATAGTGGAAAGAGCAAAATCAGAAAGTTTTGAGAAGTATGATGAATTTAGAGAAAAATAGAAAAACATACATGAACTGATGAGATAAAAGACAAATATATGCATATTCTATAGTAATATAGAAAGAAAAGTACTAGAAAATATCAAACATTAATTGCAATGAATGATCTTGATTCCAAATAACAGATAATAAAACACATTCACTATTCTTACTAGAGTCAAGGTGAAGCCATAGCTTAGAATCGTGCATATGCTGTCAAAGTCACTTTCTTTTAGTTTGCAGATCCTCTAGACTACTATATGCTAGCATTTGTGAGTACCTCAGCTCAAAAGGAGGAAGGTACTCAGAACTTTAGTTAATAATTCCAAGGATTATATTTAGCTTTTCAGTAATGCAAACATTCCAATGAGAGATCCCAATCAGCTAGTAAGAAAAATCTTTAGGAATCTTTTAAAGCAGTCCTTTGGAATAATCTTTTCCCATCAGCGCTCTTTTTTGTAATCTCTCAATCTAACACATCTGATCCGAGTAAAAAAAAATAAATTTCTATTATGTCCATGGCCCAAGCACATAATTTCCCAGATCCTCAATTAGCCATGCACCAAAGAAGCTGGAGTAAATTGGAAGGGGATATTTTTCTCAGTCCACCCTCAGAATGCTTATGTTACATGCACATCAAAGGGTCTCAGCTAGATGGGGAAAAACTCAAAAATGAATAATCTTTGTCCTATTTCTCACCAAGAATGAATGTCCCTGTGCTCCCAGAAAACATCTCAAATGATATAATGGATATATATATGTTTGCATATAGTTTGCATAGGTTTGCAAAATGCGATGGATATATATATATATATATATATATATATATATATATATATATGTGTGTGTGTGTGTGTGTGTGTGTTATATATATATAATATATATATAGTAAAATATATGCAATGAATATTGCATTTTGCAAACCTGGAGAGGCTATAGTATGTTATTACAAGTATTCTTATTATCATTATTTTACTAGGAGTCTTTCAATTCTGGATCTTGTAAGATCTCTCTACATACTGACTTGAGCTAAGGTTGGTTTACTAAGATTAAACTAATAGGACTTTTTGTGCTATTGGTATCTGGATGGATTGGTAATCTGGATCTGGAGGTAACCTACCTCATGCCACAACCTAGGGGCTGATAGGTACTTTAAAGATAAATTAGTTAGTGACATATTGCTGTATTCTGTTCCTGGGGGGAAAGATCCTAACTGCATTTTTTAAAAATTCAAAACAAGTTTTTTTTGCCACAAAAATGTTCTTAATCACTTAATTGGCCTATATTAGCTACCCCCTGCAATTCTTTAGAACTCTAAATCTTCTCAGTGAAGGAAAAGTTGTCCCTTTATGTTTGCAACCCGGGGTCCATCTGAGCATTTTTCCAATTGTAAAAATAATTTAAATTGTCTAAGGTACAACTTAATTGTCTCCCCCCTCCTTCAAATCATTCATCCAACAATTTTCCAAAATCACGATGCAGCTTTTGAAACCTAATGTGACAGATGGACAAAAACTTGAGTGGAGTGATGGACAGGCCCTTCATTTGTTCTCCTTTGAATGGTTGCTGATCATAATCAGTTTCATGGTTTGACTGCAGCAAAAAGGATTATTTCTTTTGTAGTGGAATCTAAGGATGAGCATATTTGTTCAGAGGATGAAGGGGACCAAATTAGAACTAGCTACTAGGGCATAATAAATTCACAGCAATCAGAAGCCAGTGTTCTTTAATTCTTAAGACACCATCAACTTTAAATATTCTGATCCTCTCACAGTTAACTCGCTTATCCTTTTGTCCTTATTGAATTAACTGTCTTTTCTTTTACATTGTCTCCCGAGGGAACCCCGTTTTAAATCTTTTCAGTTTAATTCCATTAATTGGTATATTGTCTGGTCTTATGCTCCCCTCCTGGGTCTTGAACTTATGTTCCCCTCAGTTCTTAAACTCCTTAGCTATATTTTGCAGTTTTGAATGACAACTTGCTTGATCTGCAGACAAAGCATGTGCTTTCTTATCTTTCACTCCCAGGCTAATGTTGAACAATGTATTCACAATCCAGCAGTTTATCAACCCATTAGGTAAAGCAGAGCATACAGTTCTTCCATTTTAAAGGCCTCATCTTGAAACCCAGAAATATTTGCTTGACTAATTTCATAGACTGTATAAAAACGTACTAATTCTAAGTAGTAATAATTAATCAAAAGGTGTAATGCTCCTTTCTTGAATTGTAATTTCTCATATTTATTTAGTGCCCTCTTACTTACAAAGTGTCTTCCTTAAAATTACCTTATGAAGTAGGTTCTGCAAATATTATTTCCATTTTATTTATAGTAAAAATGGGTTACAAAGAGCTTAAATGGCTATCTATGCTCACATGGTAAATAAGTTTCAGATCTGAGTCTTGAAAGCAGAATTTTTTTTTTCATGCTTACCCTAGCTTTCTTAGACTTCTAGGGGGAGAAGGATGAAGAGATCAAAGAGACTTGAATAAGCTCAGGAATTTCTGTGGAATTATCTTTTCCTGAGTTCTTGGATTTTCATTTCTTTTGCCCTTGGAGAACTTCCACTCCAGAGCTTTTAGCAACATAGACAGAGATGGGAGGGGAGAGATCTCCTTCCCTCCCTCAAGATTCCATGCTTTTAAGATCATGGGGTATAAAAGGGGAGGGTACCCCCTAATAGTTCTGAGCTGATAAAAATAAACCCAAAACTGAGATTTATTTGCAAAGTAATTCATGGATGGAAGGAAGACTAGCTTGTGGCAAGCTTGAGAAACTGAAGGAGAGATCTAGAGTAGATGTGGTACATTGATGGGAGCAAGCTTGGTACATGACTGTGACCCAAAAAAATAGTATTGCTGTCCAATGAGTTCAAATGAATTCCAGTCTACCTCTTTTTCTCCGTTATTTCATTAGAGTTTTTACTGGAAAAGTTTTGAGAACTATTACAATCCTTATCCTCCTAGAAGGGAAGGGGAATAGAGCTGTGAAAAAGAAAAGAGGAATAGTGAAAGAAAAAAACAACAACAACAATAATCTGGCTAACTCCTTTTAGGAATTTAGCCTGCTTATGAAGTGTCACAATGACTATTTCATTAGGAACTTAGCACACTTTAAAATATCTTTCCCCTTGTTAATGGCAAGTTCTGCTGGGAAATTTAGCCCGTATCTTTACCTTTATTTAATCACTAAACTCCCTTTTGGAACTTAGCTCACTGCCAAGAGCATAATAAAATCTTTGTCTATTGATTTGGCAGGGAGAAGGAAAGGAAGGAAGGAAGAAAGGAAAGAAGGAAGGGAAGGAGGGAGGAAGAAAAGGAAGGAAGGAAGGGAGAGAAGGAAGGAAGGAAGGAAAGAAGGAAGGAAGGAAGGAAAGTAGAAAGGAAGAAAGGAAGGAAGGAAGGAAAGAAAAAGCCCAAGCTGTCATTATACTTCATCATACTACTTGAAGTCTACTATGTGGGCTGAGTGGCCATTAACAAAGAATAATCAAATCCTACTTATTGTCATTGTTGTCTGTCCAACTCTTTGTGATGCCAGTTGGGGTTTTTCTTGGTAAAAGTCCTGAAGTGGCTTGCCATTTCATTCTTCAGTTCACTTTACACTTGAGGAAATGGAGACAAGCAGCTAGTATATGTCTGAGGCCATATTTGAACTCAAGAATATGAGTCTTCCTGACTCCAGCCATAGCAGTCTACCCACTATGACACCACCTAGCTGCCCTGTGGCACCTATCTACTAATAGGTTATAATTTAGGGAGTGAACTTTGCTCACATAAATTCAATATTAAAAAAAATTGATGAGAGTTTAAGCCCTTTGCTCACTTGGGGCATACTCTAGAATAGATCATTTTGCCATATAAATTCATTGAACTTGGGGTCAAATTAGCTTGGTCATTATTTAGTTTGAAGAGTACAAAGTAGTGAAGAATAAAGGAAGGGTGTGGGCTTCACATGGCTAGTAGAGAGCCAGCTGGTGGCTGAACAATATACTATTACAAGTGTCTTGTAGTAAGCCTGTTAAATAACTGACCAGTCACTTGATAGCATACTGTTTTCTGGAAGCTGAAAGGAAAGGAAAGAGTCAGGGGTAGTTGGGGGTCACTGCTAAATAAACCCTTTAACCAGGCAGCTAACATTCACCACCAAGATTCCCATCACTACTACTTTATATCATTGAAAGTTCTAAATAACTTCTCCCTCTACAGAATCCTCTCTTAAAAGGAAAAAATATCAGAGACTAGAACTGATAGCAATACAAAAATCCATATCTACAGTCTACCATCCCTTGGAGAATAGGAGAGATATTTCATCATCATCTATCATTCTCTGGAAATAAAATGAAATTTGTCATTATCTTTTCATGTCATTTATACTTTCATTTTCATAATAATTATGCAAATTGCTCAGGTACTAGCTTCCCTCTACATCAATTCATATAGATTTTCTTAGAGTCTCTGAAGTTTTTGTATTTGTCCAAACCTGAGCTTCTGATTTGGACTTACTACCTGGTCTGTCTCTGTTTTTTCCCCTTCTCAGAAATGCTCCATTCATACTATCCAGTTTGAATAAAGCTGGATCCTAACTTTAAAGTTTCTCTCAACCTCTTTGTCTCTATCTTTTTCTGTCTCTGTCTTTTTTTTATCTTTGTCTCTGTCTCTGTCTAGCTCGCTGTCTCTGTCTCTTTCTTTCTCTCTGTCTCTATCTTTGTCTCTCTCAGCATGACTTGAATGAAAACTCACTGAAAAAAGGAAAAAGGAGCTATCAGACAAAAACAGTTCATTGAATACATACAGAGAAGAGAGTATCAAGGAGCAAAGAGTCTCTGTCAAAACTGCAGAGGTCAAGAATATATATCTCATCTCCTGCTCCACTAAAGATCATGTCAATTAATATTTCCTCCTCTGAATCTGTAAGAACATAGATTTAGAGCTAGTAGTGCCCTCAGATGTTGTCAATTAGCATATCATCTTACAGGTAAAGAAAATGAAGTACTTACTTAAACCTTGCCTAACATCATATAGATAGTGTCAGAAGGAACAGGAGGTGAGATAATAATACATGTAGCCTAGGCTAAGTATGAGACATCATTTAAACATCTGCTTTGGCTATCTGTGGTTTACTGAGAGTTGTCCCTTGACCTTACTGGATAGGGGATAAAAGTTGAATTGACAATTTTTGCTAAATTCCTTAAATACTGAAGCTCAAACATTGCAAGCAAAGACTTCTTTACCAAAGCATTCTGGGGGTATAAACTGAGCCAAGAGAGAATCTTTAAATCTGACATCACAAAATGGGAAGATTGCAGGAATGAGAAATGATCACTATATCATAGGATATTATTGTCTAGAGATTAAGAGAAGAGGTAGGAATAGGCAAATGTAATCTCCAGACTAGCTTTCTGGAGGATCTCTGGATGAGCCTTGGTCTTAAGTGGAGAAGTGATAAAGGCAAGAGAGCCTTCAAGAGGATGGTCAAGGATGGATTCTGTTTATTTCAAGTCCTCTCAGTCCTTAAATACCTTAGTATGATTACATCATTACAGCAAATTGAGTATATGTGAATTAGAGAACCTTCAATCACACTGAGTAAACACCCTGCTGTAAGTATCCTTGCTTCAAGTATACCTTTCCCAGAGTTCCCCACTATCTGTGGTCCTCTACAGGCAAAAATGTCTAGAAAAAAGATCAGATACTTCTTTAGTGGGTTTATTTAAAGGCATTATTTACAGACAATAATGTGACACCTCTCCCTCAAAAAACAATATAATCCTATATAGTATAGACAGAATTACATCCCCTATCTTAATCACTTCAACTCTTTCTTTTAGGATCCCCTAAAATGGTTATCTTGATGTTCCATCATTCACAGCCTTCTAACAATACTGGAAGAATATTTGTTTAAAAAGCATACATCCTTTTGTGGCTTCGAGTGATTTGGTATCAATGAAAATAATAAACTTTTCCTAGATTGTAATCCAGTCATCTTCCAACTTGCTCTCCAACAAATAGTAGTTACAAATATAAAGAAATTGACCTCCTTTTGCATATTCTTTTGCTTGTTGTTTCCCTTACTAAATTATGAGCTCCTTGAAAGAAGGGGCTGTCTTTTCTCTCATTTTTCTTTTCTTCTAGAGTTTAACACAATGCCTGGCATACCATTTTATTCTTAATAGATGTTTATTGACTGAATGACTCTGTCCTCTAATCAATTGTTTCTATTATTTTTTCCTATTCCTACTGCCTGTTTGATGTGCATTTATTGATGTACTAACTCAATGTGTTGCCGATCCATTTAGTTTTACAGATAGTCACATGTAAAAATTTTGAAATTATATGGTTTCTTATCCATTGGGTTTTTCCCTTTGTAGCATTTCGAAGTTGGTGGTTTTTTAATTAATGAACATATCTTATTCACTTAGCTAATTAAATAGTTATAAAAACTTCAGAACTCAAGATACTAAGAACTCTTAGTAAAAGGAAGCATACCAGTCAAAAGGCAAGCCTTAGGGAAATCTCAGCTACTTCCTTGTAATTATTAAATGCTTGGAATATGTAAACATATTCCAAGTCCTTGAAAATATGACTCTATGTGGATACTGTCCTTCAAGAGATTAGAAGTAGATCACTGTTCCCCTCCAAAGTACCAACATGCTTGCATTAATCATCCAATTTTACGAAAAATCTGGTTTGGACATAATCTGAAACTACAAAGGATACTTAGGAAGCTGTATATAGGAGCCAAGGTTTAGGAATGAAAGCTTAGGAACTTAAATGTTGTCAATTACAAAAAGAAATTTGCCTCAATTCCTGACTTCTATTTTTAGAGCCTTTTTCTTTCTCCATTGAACAATTAACACAGCAAAGGAAAAACACTGTATATTCAATTACTCAGAAAATTTTATATTTTTTAATGTCATTATATTTTGTTTATTACTAAATGAACATAGAAATCAAAATAAACAAACAACTTCTTGTAACTATTATTTCAGTTTTTAAAACAGCTGTCTTATATGACTGGGTAAAATAATAGCCAATAGCTAACATTTATATATAATTTTGAGGTTTACAAAATACTTTACATATATTATCTCATTTGATTCTCATAAGACTTAAAAGTGAGTGCTATTATTATTCCAAGTGCCTGAAGCCAGATTTGAATTCCAGTCTTCCTAACTCTAAGAGCAGTGTTCTAGCCATTGTGCCACCTAGTTGCCTCTAAAAAGAGATACAAGGTTTTGAACAAAGGGAACTTTGGAAGGAAAAAAAGTGGACACATAAGAAAGTAATCCAGTACCATTAGTGCATCTATTTGGGATTTAGGATTAATGTCCTTGAGTCCAGCACAAGATGCTTTTCCTCCATAGCATAGCCCCCCCAAGGAAAAAAAAAAGTTATACTGTTTGGAAAAATAATTATACTGTTTAAATCCAACTTTATGTGATTAAAGATGGTCTATACCCAAAAAGTCCCCTGGCTCCAATAACTCTCTAGGGGTGCTAGAGATGCCACAATGAATTTTGGCTTCTCCCCTAGCTCCTGGATCCACACAAAACATTCTTATTTCTGGTTCTTACACTCAGAATTGTGTTTTGTTTTTCTTTGTGTTTTAGCTTTGCCTAAATTTTTTGAATATTTATATCAACTCATATCTATTTCAATTTACCTTACTTTCAAGTTACACCCCTTGGCAAAATTGCTTAACTGTGTATGTAACGTTCATGAGTGGATACCCTATATTATATAAATGTTTCAGAACTTTGAAAAGATGGGATCATGTCTCTTCTTACTTGGACTCCTCCACCGAGTGGCTTTACATTTTTTTGTTTATGAAACTATTTCAGATTTTGGGGTTAGTTTTACTGAATAATACCCTGCATTAGTCATCTTGCAAGTGCATACATTTAAGCACAAAGAGAACTGAGAGGAAAAGTGGCATAGATCTAGTCTTATAAAATATCAAGTTCATTCTTGTTATATGTGAAAGTGAACAAATTATTAAGAAATCAGTGGATTTACCCTTGAAATAAATGAGCCAAATATCTCCTCTTGGTTTAATTATATTCTCTTTGTTCCCCTTTCACTCATTATAGAAGTAATGGAATTAGATTTTGCTTTCATTGGAATTTCAATGGAATTAGATCTAAGCTTTCATTGATATAAGTATTCCCTTGTACCTGGAACATAGTAATTAAGTGCTGAACGAACACTTGGTAAATGGTAGCAAAGCATTGGAAAAAGAGTGCCCATTAATTGGGGAATAGCTGAACAAGCCATGGTAGGTGAAGGTAACTGACTATTATTGTTCTATAAAAATGATGGATAAGCTGATTATAGAAAGGCATAGAAAGAATTACATGAATGGATGCTAAGAAAAACAGGCAAAACCGGGAATACATTGTACACAACAACAGCAAGAATGTGTGATGATCAACTATGAAAGACTTGGTTCTTCTCAGCAATTCAGGGATCCAGGGCAATCCCAATAGACTCTGGACAGAAAATGGCATCTGCATTCAGAAAAAGATCTAAAGAGACTGAATGTAAATCAACACATGCTATGTTCCCACTTGTTTTTCTGTGTTTTTTTTTTTATCTTTCCCTTTTGCTCTGATTTTTCTCTCCCAACATGATTCATAAAGCAATGTGTACTAAAAATAAATAAACTTACTACAGCAACAACAAAAAATGAAATTGAAGGCCTTGCCTTTGTAGACAGTTTTGCGAAGTACTAGAACAAGGAACTCTTACAACTAGTGGCCAACATCTGATGTTGAGGTTTCTAAACTTAACTAGATAGCATAGGAGAACAGTCCTTTTCCTAGGGCTATGTCACAATCTCTGCTTTGGTACCAAAGGTGATGGTAATGATTAATAACTTTATTTCCTCAAGAATAAATTTAGTCTTTCTCTGCCTCCTACACAGTATAGAAGGATATACTCCAAAGAAAGTGGTAAAAATGAACTAATAAATAGTATAAGCACAGCTTGGGGGAAAAGGGTCTTCATTGGTTTTCTATCATTATAGATATATCAGTAGGAAAGATATTCAGAGAAATCAAAATTGCCCAGCTGATGAAGCAGACATTCCAGTGGTGCAAGGCAGCATTTGCTTTTGTTAATTTCCTTTTTATTCATTGAATATGCATTTAAAAACATCAACCCTGGGCCAGATGCTGCGGACAAAAAAACAAAAACAAAAATGAAAGTCTTGGCTTGCATTCCATTCAGGGAGAAACCACATGTATAGATAATCATCACTATGCACACATACATGGCTGTATTTTATGCACAAAAGACATGTATAGTTGCACAATACATAATTTGTGTATAATATTAAACAAATGTATATGTGTATTTTTTAATCTTTCCCTTTTGCTCTGATTTTTCTCTCCCAACATGATTCATAAAGCAATGTATACTAAAAATAAATAAACTTACTACAACAACAACAAAAAATGAAATTGAAGACCTTGCCTTTGTAGACAGTATATTGTATATTATAAATATATAGTAACAACAATATAAATATATAATAATTACAAAAAGGAGGGAGAAAACTAACAAGATATGGTAACGAATGGCATTATGTAGGAGGAAAATTAGCTGAATTTTAAAGAATCTAGATGCTGAGGTAAGGAGGGAGAATGGAATGCATGAAGGACAACCTATACAAAGGCAAAGAGGTGGGAAAAAGAATATTATAAAGGAACAGCATGTATGGATCACAGGAGCAGAGAATGTGCATGAGGTGGAGAGGAAGTAGGAAAGTGATAATATAAACTGAACATAGAAATATAGGTTGGAGCCAGGTTTTGAAGGTTTTTAAATGCCAGAGAAGTTTGTCTTTTATCTCAGAGGCAATATGGAGCCCAATAATTTCATACTGGTAATAAACAACCTGGACAACTAAATCTCTCACTATTCTCTATCCAAGATGTCTTCACTTTTTAAGCACTACTAAAAATATTTCCAAAAGCAAGATCATGGAAAATTTTTGCAAGGGATACCTTATGACAGACTTTTTCTGGCTACAAAATAATCTTCAAGGGCAACTCTGCATTTGGTTTAGAAAATCAAGGACTGAGAGTGACCTTGCAGAGAAACGTTTCAGACCATCTAATAAATAAAATGTACTGGTATTCAAACATTTCCTGCACAAAAAAATGCTAAAAGGAAATGTTTCAGGATATAAATCCAGGGCCCAAGTGAATTGGGCACAGTTTTATGGTCAATAGTAAAAGCTGTCATCTGGTTTGTCAATTATATGCCAGCTGAAAGGTCTTCAAGTTAGTCCCCATACAAAAAGACTATAATGGCTCACAAAGAGTCTACCTCACTGCCTGGTGTCAAGGAGCCCCTAATTAATAAGTACCTGAGTAAGGCAGTTCTGACATTAATGCAAACTAATGACATTAAGGAGTACAATAAAATCCCTAACTGAGGATTTACATAATAATTTATAATAGTCCCCTATTGTCTCTTAGGTCAATAACCTGCAATTTCAAAAGATGCTAATACATATTTACATGTTAGGCTTCAAGGGCTTCTAAGAGAGAATTATGGACTCTGGGCTGAGTCAATGCATTGCTACATTACAATAAATAATTGCCTCTAGTCTAGAGGAAGACAAAATTAAACCATGGAGGGATTAGGGGATGGTAGTGGTGGAGCAGAGCAGACTTTTTAAATATTATTTTGGCATCTGCTTTTTTAAAAAACACATTAAAATTTGCTAGACCTATAGCATCAAAAGAACAAAGCTTTGGGGAGGTAGAAACTAAAAACTCTGTTCATTTTAGATGTACAGAAAATAGGACTGGAAATTTTACCTTATGTGGGCATTGAGGAATTGGATCAGGGAGAAGGGTGATGAAAGACAACATTGATCAGGTACTTTATTCCCCAAGTCATAAAAGACCTACATGGGAATACTCAGAGCCTCAAAGCAAAATTCCAAGAGGAGCAACAACAAATTATTTTAGCACACTGGGGATTTTGTATGACTCTTAAAACTGAAAAATCACTAAATGATAATTACACCTGACACTTAGAGGTAACTAGTCTAATTTTGTGAACAAATTACCATAATCTATCACAAAACAGAATACAAAATAGCCACACTACTTTGGAGTAGTCTATCTTTCTGACCAACTTGTGGATATAAACAAAATCCTCCAAATCCAATAAGGCTCACCATAGTCTCAGTCCTATTTATGCCAATCACAAATTTTGGCTTGCATACTGAATATCTTTCCTAAAGGTTTGGGGATATCAGAGGGAGGAATGTCATAAAGTTGATGTTTTCCCATCTCAAGCTAAAAGAGGAAAATGTGTGTAGTTAACCACATCGATAATAATTAGAGATGGAAAAATACTTTTGCTCAAGAGCCAGGCACTGAAAAATAAAAACATTACCCTTTCACCTCTACAGACTGGGACTCAGGGCCTGCTTTAAGCAAGCTTCAAGTTATGTGCCTATAAGTTATAGGCCACATCATAGTACCTAAGGGCCATGCATCCAGATGTGCTTCAGAATGAATGACATTCTATGCTTAAGTGAGATCCAGCATCAGGCTATTACTCAGGTCCCTACAGATTATGTCTGAGACATATTAGCCAGACTGCAAGGCAGCTCCATGGAGTATTTGATCACATTTCAACTTCATTTATCCATCAGCATTCATCCCTTGTTTTCAGGGACACCAGTTTTACTCCCAAAATGACATTAAAATTCTTTGTCAAAATAGTTTTTACTTGCTAGAACCTTGCCAAGGATAAAATAACAGCCTAGGAAAGAACAATATGGAACAATATGCAAACTGCTTCAGATAGCCAGTATAGGCAAGTAATCATTATTTAATCAAAATTTAATTATTCCAAAGTACTAATTAAAGGAAAGAAATCTGAGTACAAAGAAAGGAAAATCTAACACATAAAGATTACAGTAAAATAACAACAATAGGCAATATTGATATGATTTGAAAGATTTGAAAGACTTTGATTTTGAAGATTTGAAAAACTCTTTACATAGATTATTTTGATTCCCACAAGGTCATTATAAAAGTGCTTCTTATAAATAAGAAGCCAAAGATTGAGAAATGAAATGACACCTAGAATCATACAACTAGTATACATCTGAGGAAGAATTTAAGCTCAGGTCTTCCTGAATCTAAGTCTAGCACTCTGTTCTCTATCTATGCCACCATAAAATATCTTGTCCAAGGGATTCTGGAAGCATAAACCTGATTGACCAACAAAGTATCTAAGGATTCCAAATATCTAATGTAATACTGGAAAAACTGAGGCAAGCAAGACATTGGTGTTTAATCTTTAATGTGGAGTTTAAGCTAGCTGACCAGATAGGACTCTTCTCCAAAGCATTTGGCCCAAATAAATTGAGGCAGGGAATTTATATAGGATTTTAGCTAACTAGAGTTTGATAGGGGAAACCAAAGCAGATAAGGGGGAGCAAAGTCACTGGAGGATGGACAAGCCATAATTCCAGGAAAGGATCATAACTTAATCCTGAGAGGATAAGAGTCAAGATAACAAGGTCACAGACAGGAGACAGCAAGGCGAGGAGCAATACTCAAAATGAGGGGGAATTATGCTAGCAAGGATTGAGATAAAGTACTTGGAGTTTATGACTAAATGGTATGTAAAACTGGTTGGAGCATCAGGATTTTTCTTGGGCTTTTTTTTTTCCAACTCAATTACCAGGAAGGGGCGGGGAGTGGCTATAATTTTTTTATTCAGAGCTCAACACTAAAACAGTATTAGGGGAAGAAACAATCTGGCTATATCTACAGCGCCTGACATATAGCAGGCACTTAATAAATGCTTATACTCCTTCTTGATATAATTGTGATTGGAATACAATAAAAACATTGAGGGTTAGGAGCCAGGAAATTATTCTCATGGATGAGATTTCTTGCATTTTAGATTTTTGTCTTCAAGTAAAATTATGAAAACTCCACTACTTCAGTCTTTCTAAATTTGGCCTGTAATATTCACTAACATTTAATCCTTTCATGACAGTGAAGAAAGATCCCAAGCTGTGTCTCATGTCAAATTCTTCTGACCTTAGTTTTGAAAGAGTTATTTATCAGAAGAACTAAGAATGAAAACTGGGAAATAAGAGTAAACTGTGGTTGAGCAGGTTTGGAATAAGCCACAATCTATCTCCAGTATTAAAGAAAAAATGGGTGCTCTCTCCAAAATATTAGAATTCAAGCTATAATATCTTTTTGCTACTATTTCCTGGAAGTTCTTTCAACTTTAAATCAGTCATTGTAGCAATAGCACCTAAAATAGAAACAACAAGAGCTGCGGCTGTTTCATGTAAGACTGGCATTAGACCTGAACCACCTGCTAGTAGGTTCTCTATTTTGAGTCAAATGGCTGAAAATAAAACCACCAACCCCCCGGTAGCTGCCAGAAACTGAGGATGCTGAAAATTCACTGAATTGCCATTCTCTGCTATATCTGAAGAGATAAGTGATAATGCTTATGATGGCATTTTCAAACAATACATCAAACAATTGGCAAGCAATATTTTTGTGTGCTAAGCAAACAAAAGAAGCTCAGAGGAAGTGGTCTTTGACCCAAAAGGGTTTATAATTCAGTTAGAGAATTAAGACCCGACAGCATACAATTAAATCTTGAATTATGGGATATGGACTATAGATGTTATGGGAATTCAGAGAAAGAAGGTCAATTAGGACTGAGGAAAAGTTGAGGCACATTTCATGAAAGGGATGGGACTTGAAATAATACCATGAATTTGTCTATTGCTTTAAGGTTTCCAACATAAGTTCCTCATAATAACTCTGTAAGAGTGATCTTAAAGAATAATTTGGGTTTGACTTGTAGAAGGGAAGTGTATTTCAAGAAAAGGGGGAAAAAGGCAAAGGCATGGTGATGGGAATTTTAATATGTGTTCAGCACAATAAATAGGTCAATATGACTGTAGTGAAGCATTTGTCTTGAGAAGAGATGAATAATTAAGGGAGATAGGTAGGTGAAAAGCAAAATGTGATAGAATGATAATTAATAATAGATTATATTCATTTAGCACTTTTTGATTTATAAATCTGATCATAAATTTGATTTATAAAATTATTATGCATTCTTTCCTTTGGTCCTCAAGATATACTGAGAGAATTACTATACAGGGGTTATGCTGAAAGTTTTGGTGTATTCTCCCTATGTGTATACTTATCTATATGTGTATCTCTACTCCCACCCCAAGCCCTCTTTTTCTCTATTTACTATTCTCTTTTTGCTAATAATGAAACCAAGAATCAGGAAAACAAAAGGGACTTGTCCATGAACAGAGTTTAATCCCAGATATAATTCAAATCCAAACCTGGCTTTCTAGTACCTGCCTCAAAAAGTTGTTGGGGAACCAGGGGAGCCATATGAGAAAATACTTTGCAAATCTTGAAGTGCTATTGAAATGTAAATCTATATATATATCCATCAATAAGCATTTATTAAGAATCTACTATGTTTCAATGTCACTCTCCCTGTGCCATTTGTTGAAATCACTAATACAAAAATAGGAGAGTCTTTGTCTGAGGGCTTACATACGATGGGGAAAGCAACTCATATACCTATTTACTGCTTACTGTCTGTTCATCATTCACGATATTGTTTGGGAAAAAATGTCATTTTCAAATTCTGTTATATATGCAGATAAGCAGAAATAAGATACAATGCATTTAGGTTATCTATCTTCCATCGATGATACTGCTTTATCTTCCAGGATTTAGAGAATTATCTATTCTCAAGAGTGATGTGAAGAACATGATAATTTCAACCCCAATTTATGAAAAATGTGGCAAAGAATTTCAGTTGTAACTTGCGGGAAAGTGCTGAGGGTGAAAGAACAAAGTAATCACCTCCATGACAGAGAAAAGGACAAGTTATTTGGTTATCATTTGCTCTCTGGTGGACAATCTTTGCTTCTTGGAAGTGAAAAGATTTTTAAAAATGTCTTCTTGATAATATGTCCTTTAAGTATAGATTTCTGTTAGTGATCATAAGTTGAGTCCTTCTGTGAGCAAAGCTTCTTGCTCAACTTAGCTTGAGACAGAAAGGTACAACTTGGTGATGAGACTTCATTTGACAAGGGGAAACAGTCTGGGAAAGTCATCCTTATACCAGGAGACTAAGAAAATGAAAAAGCAGATGAGGGCAAAATACTCTAATGCAATTGGGGAAATGGCTAAATTCAAGGGAAACCTGGAACATGTTTTGGTAATCAAAAAGCAAAATTTAGATAAATGATGTATGTTGAATAATAATGGAATGCTATTAATTGACTATTTTTAAAAATAATTTCTTAACTATGCTTATACTAAGTGGCTAATTAATTAAGTCCCTTTAGTGCTCATATTTATTCAAAAGGCTACTTTGGTGCTTCTCAAGGGATGCTCTGCTCAAATTCAGAAGGCCCTGAAACACAAAAAATACCTCCAGATTGTGAGAAACATTTGTCAAGGAATGAAATTATAGCAAGAAAAGCAAGTGAAGCATACTGAACTTTAGTCAACATCTTCAAGTTTAAATGAAAGACTCCTTTCCTCCAATCATCTGCAAGGCATTAGCACCTTAACCTTTCAGACTTGCTAATTCCTGCAAGAGTATTTTTCCTTTTTAGAATGCAAGATAGTTAGAAATTTAAAGGCCTTCTCTTGATATTGACTTATCCTTGGAAACCTTTCAGAAGATTTTTTTTTCTTTTTCAAGAAGCTACTTGCAGATAGGCATTATTACATAATAAGCATTTTCTTTGGAAAAACTAGTAATAAACTAAATCAACAGTAATGAATTAGAGCTGGCTTCCTTGAGATATGCTCAGTAATTGTGCTCCAAAGTAGATTTATTGCTATTTACCTCATTGATATAGTAAATAGGAGTCTTGCACTAAAATGGAAAAGAGGGGGAAAAAAACCTCATTTAATATCTGCCACTTGTAATTCAGAGGATATTGATTTTCAGTTTTAAAAGCATTTCACAAAACCAGGAAGTTGCAATAATATTTAAATCAACGTCGTTCAGATGTCTTTGCAAGGCAAACAAAGCCCTGTCAATTGAACAACCAAACCGCTGTTCAAATTAATCAGTGGGAACTTGATAAATTCCACTGATGTAGAAAATTAGCACTTTGCATGTTTCCCAGATTTTGATTTCATTTGGACGTCTGGTCATGAATTATAACCACTCTCCTCTGGCTCAAGCTATTTCACTTGAAATCCATTACTTCTAGCAGAATTATGAGTCTTGTTAGGGAAATGCTAGCTATTTCCATTTCTAGCATCTGCACTGCAGTTCTATTATTAACATTGAGCTCATTAAAAAAGGGGGAAGAATTAGATTTGTGTCTTGGAGTTGGGGCGGGGGTAGGGATTGGAGTCTCAGTGAAACAAATAAGCTCACAATGCTGCTTCCAATTGACACAGCTGTCATGTAAGCATTTGCCGCTGTTGTGTAGCTTAGGGATGCTGGGCTAGGGGACCTTGTAGCCATATGTAAACAATACAACGCTGATGACAGGTTTACAGCACCAGAGACAACTATGTGCAGCTGTTCACTCCTCAATCCTATATGGGTTACAAATGTTCCGGCTGCATATTTACAGATGCCCTGGATTGAGTCCTTATAGAGTTTAATGAGAGCCAGTGGCTTGAGTTTTATGGTCCTCTCTGTACTACTGCCTTGTGAGCCATAGCTTTAGACAGAACAAACTTAGTCTGTTGATTTTTTTTCTCTCTCTCTATCCCAGTATTTGTTACTTATTGTGGGTCTTCCCATCTGTGACTCTTCATTCCCTCTCATTTCTTTCCTTCTCTCTCCCTCTTTCTTTTTTTCCTCCTTCCTCCTCAAAAATTTCCCACAAGTACCATTTAAACAAAATATCTCTATCCCACTGGAGGAATGAATGCAGTTGCAATGGTTGATCATCCCTTTTCTGAATGCCACATTGATCGGAAAGGCTCCCCAGATCACAAGATCTCAGATTAATAGCAGAACATTACCATTAGGTTATTTATGCTTCTTTCAAGTTTAATGCCATTCTTCCCTTGGTAGAATTTTTCTCCAGTATTTAATCCGAGATGAATTCAAAAGGATCAGAATAGGGACCAATTATAGTACCAACTGGACCTATGTTGGTAAAAGTATTCACAAGTCAGGCATTCACAAATTCACAAATGTTTGTATTAGACTAATACAAAAAAATAATAGTTTCATTGAGAGTCACTGAAACTTGGAGCTGAAAAACAATAACAATGGGAGAAGTGTTTCAAAAAGAGAAAATCAGAATTTCCGACTTAAATCCAACTATGTAACATCAAAACTCTTGCTAAAAGTCTCCTCCTTTTTGTCTCTGAATAATTTAAAAATAAATAGAATCTGGAGGGCAATGGAAAAGGGACACTGTTTGTGAGCAACCTGGGACATATTAACAAAACAAACAAGAACAACAACAACAAAGAATTACAAAGATGCACCAAAATAAATCATCAAAGAAATGAAATGGTTAATGGTGAAAAAAAGGAAGATGGGTTGGTTACTTAGCAAGAACAAGAAATCACTAATGAAGTCAGGTGCTCTACTGGTCTTTTCATGATATTGAAAGAACTTAAAGAAGACTCAACCATATTGGCTGGTTCTTTATGGGGACATAATGGAAGATTTGTAAAGGTTTTCACAGATTGGTCAAAACTCAAGCTACATCCTTAGGATGAAAAAACATAATAGTGAATTACAGTTCCAAATGAGTATGTTGATAAATAGAACTACCTAGTAAACAAGACAATTAAGGCAAATGCTGGAATTTGGTTAATTTAGATTCTCCAAATCTGTCATTAATCTAAAGTATTCAATAATAATCAAGACAAAAAAGTGTAGATATTATTATACTGATTAATTTGGATAATTGCTTAAGTTTGTATTGTTGTTGTTGTTTTTCCCTTAGAAGCTGAATCATACACACTGCTTTAGAGTTCATCTAGAGAACATATGCATAGAAATAATAGCTTCCATAGCCCCTTACTTTTACTGTCAATTTAAGTCATACACAGGAGACATTGCTCTGTATTGCTGCTGCAGCTAAGAAGAAATGATTTTAGTTCTTGAGAAGTCACTTGCACTAATCCAATCCTAACCAAGCAGCTTTTTATATATCTTCCATATTTAAAATATTATTTGGTGCTGAAAATACAAATTCAAGAGAATTTTTAAAAGGCAAATCTCTCTTCAAGGAACTCACAATCTATTTCTGCATTATGGGCAATTACTGTTACTCCACTAGGTATAATCTTTCCTCACTACTCCGAAAGGATGGGAGTTCCATGCTCATTTTCCTACTGTATCAGAGCCTTCAATGAAAGCAAAAGAGAGGGAAATATTTCCATCTTAGTTTTAAATTCTGAACACATTTTCCTTTAGAAACAATGGCAAAAATGGAAGTGATATTCCTAGTCCTATTAGATTTCTAGTTAAAATATATTTGGAATTAAGCAATTTTGCTGATTTGGAAATCTAACCATACTTCAAACACTGTTCACTTGGGGAAATGACTTCTAAATTCTGAGAGACTGACTTACAGATAAAATTTCACAATACAACCTGTTTATGAATTAGGGCTTAATTATTGTAACCCGAGTTCTTTAAACAGGCTTATTTTAAAAAGCATAGCCTACTTTCCCATAAATATGTTTTAAAAGTAAAGGCAGGGAATAGGAAGGGAATAAGACTTTGATATCTGTACCACCTGGACGCAGAATATACTGAGTAATGTGTTGAGATGGCTTGTCCCTAAATCCTGGTGATTCCAACAGTTTCTGTGGATCCCTTGCCAAGCCTATAGATCATGCAGAGGCAATCTACACAATAAATACTTAAAGTTGCTTGGAAAATGAACTTTCAGTCAAACAGGGTAGCTGCTAATCTCCAAGATTTGGGCTTGGGAAGAAATAATAAATTCTTTATATCTTTCTTCATTTCTTCAATTCATTTTGAAATCTTTCAAATCTGCAACCTTACTTCCATTTCAGTGAGTATTTATTAAATATCTACTGTGTATTCAGGCACTATATCAAGAATTGAGCATGTAAAGAGAGAAAAAAAAAGATATTCTCTATCTTTAAGGAGTTCACCATCTAATAGGAATGACAATAAACAGATAGATGCAAACAAGCTATATGACAAATAATTTAAGGAAAAGACATTAAAATTAAGAGGAGTTGGGAAAGGCTTCCTGTAGAAAGTAGGATTTTTGCAGAGACATAAAAGGAATCCAGGAAATCCAGGAAGTAGAAATGAAGAGGGCAGCATTTTAGGGATGAAGGAAAGCCAGAGAAAATGAGCCAAACTGAGATTAAGATGAATTTTGCTCATGGATCATCAAGATCAATGTCATTGGTTGGAATGGTACATGTTAGGGAGTGAGGTATAAAATGACTGGAAAGGTAAGGTGAAGGATAGGTTGTAAAAGGCTTTGAAAATCTAAAGAGGATTTTTTATTTGATTCTAGAGAGGGAGTCATTGAACCTTATGTAGTAGAGAGGCAACATGATAATATCCGTTCTTGAGGAAAATTATTGTGGCTACTGAAAGGAGGATGATTGAAGTGGGGAGACATAATAAAGGGATACCAGTATATTGCAATTGTTCAGGGATGAAGTGATGAGAGCTTGCACGAGAATGGTGACAGTGTCAAAAGAGAAAAAATGGAGTATTCTCTACTGGTCAGTCCTAATGCTCCCATATTCTGCCTACCCAGACTTCACTATTTGCTCCACTGAATGTCTGTCCTTCCTTATCTGCCTCATGATCCAAAATTACCTTTTTCTCACCCTTCTTCAGAAGAAGTGGCCACAAATTTCAGGACATACTTATGCTTTCAGAAATGTTAATGGGTTGACCATGTTTGCAACTTTTCAATTTCTTTTACACTAAGATCATGCTTAAGAAGAACAAATTGAGAAACAACTAAAATGCACCATTAATCCCTCTATTCATAGGGAATATACCTTCAGACAAGGAATAATCACCCTCTTATGCTAGGAGTAGGAAGAACATTAGAGTTAGGATAATATCTGTCACCTTATCTAAATCTCTTGCCATCTCCCTCAATCCACAACTGAGTGAAGAGATTTTCTGGAATATAGTTTCAGTACAGACAAGCTTTAGTGATTTGAATTCGTATCATGGTATCTTTTTTCAAGAATCATGAGTTCCTTCTGTAATCAATCAATAAAAAGTATTTATTGAGTGCCTTCTATGTGTTAAGCAATATGTCCAAAGGAAATAATCTTTACATTTGAGAACTGTACATTGTATTGGGGAAGATAATTTGTAAAAAAATACAAGTAGGAGATGTAATATCAGTCAAGTGAGGGGAAGGACCTCTGAGAGTAGCAGGATACCACAGCAATGGTCATCTGAGTGGCAGGAGCAACAATCTAATTATATATTAGAATTATAAGAGGTACTAGAGAATACTTAATCCAGGACTTTGAATTCATTAGAACTACAAATATTTTTTTGTCAGGAAGTAATAGGGCTTTTAATATTGTGGATCTATGCATCTTCAAAATAATGGCAGGATGGTTCCTTTCCCATCCTGAGGTTAAAAGTCCTTGTTGAGAAATTATGATTTTTTTCCTCTTCTATCTCCAATTTTGTTTCATGCACTATCCTGAGTATCACAGAAGGTGCAGAATAATGATCATGACCTGCTCCAGCTATATCAGAAGAAAATAAGAAATTAAAAGGCTGAATAAAAAGATATGCAAACAAGAATCTCCAAAGACTCCTTAGACAGGGATGACCAAGTGGGAATCATGGATTGAGGGAAAGGTGTATGAGACAAGAAAGATTAAGGCATCAGCTCCTGGTACTTTTAGTTAGAGGAGGAGAAGGGGACTTTGAACTGAGCAGGGCAAGTAGTCAGGTTTCCTTACCTGCCTGAGATGGTCCACAGTGTGGAGAGTAAGGTTGCTAGACCCACTGAAAGAAAAAAAAGTCATAAATGTATGAAAGTGATATAGCAGCATGTGATACACTTCCAGGAACACTTACACTGTCTAGTACTACTGAATAGCAGTTCATGATGAATAAAGCTAATAGCAGGAAGCAAAGATCTTAAGAACAATAATGGTAGCCACAATAATAAATAGTTCTTGTTTATATAGCACACTATGGTTTGCAATGTGTCTTACATATCTTACCTTACTTGACCTAAACTTCAGAGATGGTTTCTATTATTCTATATGACAGACTAGGAATTTGAGCTTCATGGAGATTAAATGATTGACTCAGTAGTATACATCTTATAAGTGATTGAGGCAAGATTTGAACACAGATTTTCTTGTCTTCCAGCCCAAGGTTCCACCCACTATATTGTGGAATATGAAAGTTTTGGGGAAAATGGAGTGCAGCAGAACATACCACCAATGTCAGGGATAAGTTGAAAGAGCCAGAGCAGTGAATATGAACTAAGTACAAAGGTCCCAGGATGATTAATGGAAGGAATATTGTCAGAGAGTAGGGACAGACAGAGGGACAGAGACAAAAAGGTGGAGTCAGAGAGAGAACCAAAGAGAGCCTGAGTTGAAGAGAGGGAGGTGCACACACACACATACACACACAAAGGGAGGATGGAAGAGAGAGAGAGAGAGAGAGAGAGAGACAGAGACAGAGACAGAGAGACACAGAGAGAGACAGAGAAAGAGAGAGAGAGACAGAGACAGAGAGACAGAGTAAGAGAGAAAGAAGGAAAGAGACAGAAAAAGACAGAAAGAAATTATGTGGTAGTAACAAAGGAGAAAGGGCAAAGGGCCAATAGGATGGAAGGTTCCAATTCTGGTCCTTGGGGAAAGCAGGAGAATATCACAATGGATGGAACGAATTTTATGAATACTAGAGACAGCCTAGTATGATTTTTTTTCTCTTGAAGTATTATTTTAATCAGGGTCAAACATTAAGTCTAAAAGAAGAATGTACAGATAGATGTCTATGTGAATACAGAAGAGCAGCAAAGTATAAGGATCCAGAATGGAAAATGAGTGAATTCATACCTTGACCCTACCTGAACTCCTATCAATGAAAGTATGTCATTTCATAATTGGTATACCTGTAAATGCAAAACTATTATCAATGTACTAGGCTTCCAAGTTGAGAGATTTCCTTATTTTCTGGGAAATAGTTCTAACCAAAGGAATGCTTTTCTAAAATGACGCACATCCTTCATGCCCTAGGTATCTCATCAAAAAGGTTTCAATTAAATAACAATTTAAAATGATATTCAAGATATAAATGATAACCAGGACACTTTACAAATATCTGGAAAGGGACATTCAAAATATAGAACAAAAGAGGTGACATCTATAAAGCTTTAAATCACATTAGGTTGTTAGTGAAAGGAGACATGATTAAGCATTCAGGTGGCAGGATGAAAATATTTCAGAGACTTTTACTTTTGCAGGAGTTGTGGATAACATTGAAGAAATGGAAGAAGTTAAAAATCTCTCCCACCTTGGGGGCTAAATGGGAGAGGTAGTAGTGTTCACCTTCAGCTTCTGTCAATATCAAAACTAATGAATGAATTCAAAGGATTTTAACTCCAAAAGCAAGAGCCTCCAAATAATTTTAATTAGCATAAAGCCTAGGAAAAATCATAAGTAATAACATATACTTCAGAAAAAAAATTCTTCCTTTGCCTTATATTATGATTCACGGAATACATAGATGTTTAGATTTCACATTTGATAGAGTTTTTAGTAACATTCATTTTGAAAAAGAGTTATTTACTGTGTCTTATATACTGAATTTAATTTGAAGGTTTTCCTATCCTTGTTGATACTGGTAATTTTCAGGATGCTAGAAATAATGACTGTGTTTATGGCACATCAGATTTCTTTTTAGCATGCTCTCTCTTTAATGGGGTCACAGAGTATTTAAGCACAAGAAATCTGGAGACACTTCACTATCCACAAACAAAACTAACCATGTACTATTTTCAGGAATAAATTCTAATAAATGGATGATTTTCTGCTCCTGATCTCAGTCCAGATAAGGTTCAAAAGAATAAGTAGTCAGAATGGTTTGAATTCTTCTTAGAAGAAATGGAATGGGATTTTAAAGAGAAAAACAATAAACAAAAACTTCAGGGATTATCAATCATGAGGAAAGTTAAAAAAAAAACATTTTTTTTAGAATAGGCTTTAGGCTTTAGACAGAGCAAGAAAGACAGAAATTTAATGTTGTTAAACTTGGTCACTGGGATAGCTGTCCTCTACTGAACAGAGGCGTATTCACACATACACACATACATACACATGTATGATTTCTGAAACATTCCTGCTAATGAGCATTGTTCTATGAATTGTTTCCTAATGATAATAATAATAATAATAGCTGTAGTGATTTTAGAGTTGAGTTGTAAATTGAATTTCCAAGATCTTCCATTTCCAATGTCATGGTAACAACAACATCCTGCATTTATATAGTATTTCAAGATTTGCAAAATATTTTTGTCATTCTACAGATCAGTCAAGTCACATTTAAGAAAGGGCCACAAATATAGGAAGAGTTGTATGATCATGGGATAAAGCTAACCAGAAGTAAATAATCTCTGATTCCTTAATTGCCAGTGACTGAAAATTAGACAATCTCTTAATTGGATTGAGCATTTAATTGGACAGATGGTGAGGGTTGTGAACTGCTAAACTGATTCACAGAAAAGAGATCAGTTTTTCCCCCTTTAAGCTATTCCATCTATAGCCTAACATATCCTCCTCCTTCCCCCTCTGCTTTACCCAACTTGGAGGCTTAAAAAAACTTTGGTTCAGACCCTTCTTTTCTGTTTATTTTCTTTTACTGATTGTCAGAAAATCACATTGATGAACATAAACGTGACAATGACATTGGGAAGAAGTACCTTTATGATTTTAATAGTTGTTTCACTCTATGTTATCTCATTTGCTGTAACAACCTGTAAGGAAAATATCATCAGACAAGATGTAAAAGAAAATTCTTTGTGTTCAAACATAATCTGAAAAGGGATATTCCTTTGGTAACACCTCATTAAAATAAGATTGTGTTTTTTTTTAATTCAGATTGTTATGAAAAAGCTACTAAACAGAAAAAAGAATGTGGAAGAAATGATGATTGGAAGAATGGATGACTGGGAGCATTTTCTCTTCTCCAATCTCAGTTTAAAGTATAAGAAGTTACATTATATAACCATTTAAACTCACTCACCCTTTTTACAGATAATGAAACTGAGTCAAAGAGAAGGTAAATGATTTAATGAAGGTGATACTGATGATAAACATACACTTCTTGTTCATGAGGGTTCAAGTAATGGGTGGTGGTGGCAGGAATGGTTCTATATAAACACAAAATTTCAAAGTACAGTGGAGGGGTTTTTTCCCCCACAAATGTGCTTTAATGCACAGAGAAATAAAGGGTTTAACAGTCAAAGGGAAATTATTTTTCCCCGAAATGAGTGAAAAATACATGTTTAGCTTCTTGTAAAATGGAACTCTTCATCCTCATTTTAAATTCTTTGTTAAAAGTGTTTCATTTTTGTCTTCCTATGACCAGTGCTTAACATAAGTATAACAGATATTTGATATATTTAATAAATACTTGTTGATTAATAGACTGGTTGATTTGTTCCTAAGCCTGACTCTACTCTTATGCTCCTTTCTGGGTTTTTTTGGTTATTATTTATTTTAATAAACATTACCTTATGAATTGTTTTGTGAGAGAAAATAGAACAAAAAGGAAAAAATACATGAAAGAAAAAAAAGAAAAAAGAAGTGAACATAGCATGTGTTAATTTATATTCAGTCTCCTTAGACATTTTTCTCATTGCAGATAGCATTTTCTGTTGAATGTCTATTGAGATTGCTGAACCACTGAAAACAACCAAGACTTTCATAGTTGATCGTCGCACATTCTTGCTGTTATTGTGTATAATGTATTCTTGATTCTTCTTTTTTCTCTAAAGATCAGTTCATGTAAATCTTTCCAGGTCTTTCTAAAATCAACTTATACATCATTTTTATAGAACAATAATATTCCATTACCTACCTTCACATACTACACTTATTCAGGCACTCCACAATTCTTCTAATCCTTTTCCAATTCTTTGTTACAAAATAAGAGCTACTACAAACGTTTGTGCATATGAGGTTCCTTTTTCCTCCTTTATGATTTCTGCCGGTATAACACTACTGGATCAAAGGGTGTGCACAGTTTTACAGCTGTTTGGGCACAGTTCCAGATTTCTCTTCAGAATTGCTGGATCTATTCCCACCAACAATGCAATGTCTCAGTTTTCTCACATCTCCAACATTTATCATTCTATTTTTCTGCCATCTTTGCAAATCTGAGAGGTGGTACCTCACATTTGTTTTAATTTGCATTTCTCTAATCAATAGTACTTTAGAGCATTTTTTTTCATATGGCTATAGATGCGTTTAATTTCATCATTGAAAAGTGTCTATTTATATCTTTTGATCACTTATCAATTGAGGAATGATTTGTATTCTTATAGATTTGACATAATACTTTAGATATTTTATAAATTTGACCTTTATCAGAAACACTGACAGTAAAGAATTTTTTCTAGTTTTATACTTCCTTTCTAATAAAGTTTCTGTTGGTTTTGTTTGTGCAAAACCCTTTTAATTTAATGTAATCAAAGTTGTTAATTTTTTCTTTCATAATGTTCTTAGCTCTCAGCCAATGTTCTCAGCCAATGTGCTCTCAGCCATAATGTTCTTAACTCTCAGCTAATCTCATAATGTGTAGCTCTCAGCCAAATTTCTGACATATTATTTTCCAGTTTTCTCAGCATTTTTTTTTTTTTTTTTTTTTTTTTTGCTGAGGCAATTGGGGTTAAGTGACTTGCCCAGGGTCACACAGCTAGGAAGTATTAAGTATCTGAGGCTAGATTTGAACTCAGGTCCTCCTGACTTCAGGGCTGGAACTCTATTCATTGCGCCCACCTAGCTGCCCTTTTTCTCAGCATTTTTTGTAAAAAGTAAATTCATGTCCCAGAAGCTGCAGTTTGGGGACTTATAAAATACTAGATTGCTATAGGTCTTGGTTATTTTATTATATATTTCTAATCTATTCTACAGATCTACCACTCTGTTTCTTAGCCAGTACCAAATGGCTTTGATGAGTGTTGTTTTATAATATAATTTTACGTCTGATAATGCTAAGCTACCATCCTTTTAATTTTTTACATTAATTCCCTTGATATTCTTGACCTTTTGTTCACCCAGATGAATTTTGTAATTATTTTTTTCTAGTGCTATAAAATAATGTTCTGGCAGTTTGATTGGTATGTCACTGAACAAGTAGATCAATTTAGGCAGAATTGTCATTTTAATTATATTAGCTTGGCCTATCCATGAGCACTTGATATTCTTTCATTTGATTAAATCTGACTTAATTTGTGTGGAAAGTGTTTTATAATTGTGTCCATATAGTTCCTGACTTTGTCTTGGCAGGTAAATTCCCAAATATTTTATACTATCTATATTTATTTTAAATGGAATTTTACTTTCTATCCCTTACTAATGAACTTAGTCATTAATATATAGAAATGCCAATGATTTGTGTGTGTTTATTTTATATCCTTAAACTTTGCTAAAGCTATAAATTGTTTCCAATAGGTTTTTGGATGATTTTCTAGGATTCTTTAAGTATATCATCATGTCATCTTCAAAGAATGATAATTATATTTCCTCATTGTCTACCCTAATACCTTTAATTTCTTTATCTTTTTTTTTCTTGCTAAAACCAATATTTCTAGTAAATTGTTGAATAATAGTGGTAATAATAGGTTGTAATGTCTGGGTTAGCTTTCTGGAGGTCTTCCCGAAGGGTCATGTTTTCAGCAGGATAGTCACCACATAGATGGACAAGAATAGAGTCTAAAGTCTTTATTATCTTCTTTACAGTCTGTGTCTGTCATAGTCTGACCCAGTCTCAATCTGATCCAATCTCCTCCAGTAGTCTGCCAGTCTGCCAGTCTCAACCAATCTCAGTCTGACTCTGACTTTGTCTCCAATTCTCTCAGCCCTTAAATACTCTATTACAATTACATCATTACAGTATAAGTATAAGCCAATCTAGAGTGATTATATCATTATATCATACTAGATATATGTGAACTAGAGAACCATTATCTCATCAATTCCACTGAATTAACACATTGTTTCAAGTATACTTCTCCAGAGTTCTGGCTCTCTACATCTCCTTCTTTCTTTTGTTTTAGAATACAAGTGGTCACACCCTTCCTGACTTCTCAGGGAGGTGAGAACATCCAACAAGATATTGTTAGGTTTCCTCTGGGCTGAAGGGTCTTCCTTGAAACAGGTATACATAAATCCATCAGCATAGGAAGTATTACGCAAGTACATGATAATATAACATAGGCTATTAGTGATGTAACAAGCAACATGAATCAACATGAGAAATTATACATGTCCATAAGTCCTAGAAGGAGGGTATATAAATAGCGTTCACACATGCACTTCCTTCAGCAGCCAAGAGATAGTCCAAAACCAATCTATTGTCCATTATTTCAGGTGTCATGGAATCCAATAATTCCTGCAAGTTTTGAAGTCTTGCAACAGTCTCATCAACAATTTTTGTTGTTCATTGGCACATGTAGTCAGAGATGGAACTATCTGATGTTTCTTGGGCCTTTTCCTTTGTTTCAAGGGTCTTCTCTTTTTCTCTTTCTCGTCTATCCAGAGGGATAGAATAGAAAAGAAACAATCCTTAATGCCTATAATCCAAAGAGGTCATTCTCTAGGCGACTTGAGTAGGAGATAGAAGTCCAGGCTGAAGAGTTCCCATAGTTTCCACCTGTTCATTTAGTTTTCTCAAATCAGTCAACATTCTCCATTTTCCAGATTTCTTTCTTTCTTTCTTTTTTTTTTTTTTTTTTTACAACAAATACAGAGAGATTCCAAGGACTTAGAGAAGGTTGTAAGTGTTGTCAAGTTACTCCTGTGCTATATCTAATGAGGCCTGAATTTTTTCACTTGCTAAGGGTCACTGTTCTACCCCCACTGGTATATCAGTTTTCTATTGAATGGGAATCTGTGAGAGTGCAGGCAGGCCTTCAGCAGCAGCCATGCCTAAAAAGCCAAAGTACTCGATTGTAATCCTGTTGCAAGATGTCTCTTCCCCATAGATTGATGGGGATTTTTCAACTACAAAAGGAATAAAAACTCCTGTTTCATCTTCAAATATACATCTCAAAGGGATTGCACTAACTTCAGCTGCTATTGATCCTTCTATGCCAGACATATAGGTGTCTGCTTTAATCTTTGGGCTATGACGGGGCCAACTGACACCTCTAATGACTGTACGATCTGCACCTGTGTCTACCAGTCCTTCTAATGGTTTGCCATTTATAGAGATAGTGAGCATAGGTGGGCCAGCTGTGACAGCTGCAGTCCAGAATATTCATGGATTATGTTGTTGGGATTCAAAACCTGGGCAAAAATCAACAAATTGCCTGTCAGGAGTATGTATCAGTAAACCCAATGCTACTCCTTCTCCTGGGGGATAGATCACACATTGTCTACCTGTATTAGTGACTAGGATATTATTTACACATTTCCCAGTTTCCCACATCAGTGTATGGATGGACACTATTTTGTAAGCACACTCAGGAGGTGAAATAGTCAAGCCTACTGTGCTTGGAAGCAAGGCATCCATAGGCTGGAGAGGAATAGATTTCACCTTTCCAGGGGGTATCTCATAAGTCTCAGCTGCATACAACTCTATTCTCCCCAATTGTAAACTCTTTCCCCCATCAGGTTGCTTCTTGGTTGATTGATCGTGTCTGAGTACTGAACTTCTAAAGACTCTCTGGGTGTAACATAGGCTGCCATCAAGTCCTAAATGTTTTTTCTTGGGGCCCTGGAGTTAGGTCCCACTCCCCATTTCCCTGAGTCAATCTACATTTTAATGTCCAATGGAAGCTTCTGTTGCATTTTAGACTTGGGGTTCTGGGTCTTCTTCTACACTGTTTTCTCACTCTATCTTTATGCCAACATTGAGCTTTCAGATGCCTTACTTTACCACATTGAAAGAATTGACAAGTCTCCCTGGAAGTCCCTTGCCAAAAGGGACCCTACCCTGTCTTCCCATGTTCAGTTCTTGAGATGTCTGCATCATTGCCTGGAAATAAAAGGTATTTGTGCCCACTGTGGCACAGCATCTTATGATCTTCTCTAATGTTACATCCTTGTGTAGTCCTAGTATAATTCTTCTACAAATCTTATTAGCATTTTCCTTAACAAGTTATGATACTTTCTGTAACTTCATTTTCACCATTAGTTTCTATGACAGATGTCTGCAGATGTCCCATGAAATCAGCAAAGGGTTCATTTGAACCTTGTACTATTTTCGTGAAGGTTTCTTTCCTATCTTGCCGTCCTGGGAGGGTACCCCATGTTTTTATAACAGCAGCAACAATTTGCTCATTTGCTGCGATAGGATAATTAATCTGTGCTAAAGTGTCTGCATAAAGATCTACACCTGTTAGTTAGTCAGAGGTGACTGGTATGTTAACTCCAGGTTGCCTATTTCATTGGGCTTGTATTCTACATAGTTCATTATACTCAGAAAGCCACAAGTTTTTTCCAGATTCTAAACATGTCCTTGCTATAGATTTCCAATCATTAGTGATTAAAATTGCAGAATCAAATTCTCTAATAACTTCTTAAAATAAGATGATGTAGACTTATAAAGAGTGCAAACCTTTTTCAGATTTTTGATAATTTTCAAATTAAAAAGAGTGTATTTTCTTCTTTCTTGACCTGAAGAGTCAAACTCTTCAATCACAGGGTATGCTTTCATTTTTAAATCAGATGTATCCTTCTTACATTTTTAGCTTTAATTAATGCCTTTTGTAATTGTGTCATGGGGGTGGACAAAGCTGCTGCATGGCTGGTGCTGATTAAGAAACACCACACCCCTTAAGGTCATCAGCACTGTACTTAACTCCTGTCTTGTTCAATTCTCAATGCCTTTCAGCTGCTTTGTCAGTACCAACCCCTTCCTTGAATTATTGAATATATATTCAATTCCTGATATATATATATATATATATATATATATATATATATATATATATATATATATATATACACAGAGAGAGAGAGAGAGAGAGAGAGAGAGAGGAGATTTCTTTTGCATTTGGCCAATTGTATTTTTTAAGAATTATCTTCCTTTTTCAAGCTGTTGAATCTCTTTTACATGCCTTTCATTTTTTCTCTCATTTTTCTTCTACCTGTCTCATTTGCTTTTTAGAGTGTTTTATGAACACTTCCAAGAAGTTTATTTAGGCTTGAGATTAATTCATAAACCTCTTTGAGATTCCGTCTATGAATAATTTGTTCTCATCTGAGAGAGAAGGTATTTTAGTCTTCCCTGTCACCATAGTAGTTTTCTATGGTAAACGTTCTTTTCTGTTTTTTGCTCATTTTCTGTCCTTTTCTTTTTAGTATTTCTTCTATTTTTCACTTTTCTGGTTAAGTTCTGCTCTTGAGGTAAAGAGTCACTTTCTCAAGCTTCCTGTGCAGCCCTGAGCCTAGGCTTTGAGCACAGGGGTCCCTTGTGTTAAAGAAGGGTAGCTTTGCCTGCTCTTTTCAGGAAACAGCTCCAGAATTTGTCTTCTCAGCTGGGACTGGAAGCTGCCCCAAGTGTTCCTCTACAGAGCCAAGACTTGAGGGCTTCAGTTGCTGATTCGGTGTGATTAAGACCCTCTCACCAGCTTTCCTAGAGTTTATCTGAGCTGGGCTGAACATTGTTTTCACCTCATTGAGAATGACCTTTCTTGAAATTTTTCCAACCTATCTTAAACTTGAGAGGGGTTTCAATCTGTCAGATTCTCTTCAGAGGCTTGCTTTCATATGGTTTTTCAGGGAAATTGAGAGAACTGGAGTAGTTTCCTGGCTTTACTCAGCCTCCTCCCCTCAAGTTCAGAATAGAGGTTAAAAAACTTTCCAAGATAAAACAGGAGAATACGGACCTTTGACTTTAAATCCTGCAGATGTCATTGAATCCCCTGTCTTCTATTTTTGTTCATTTGGTTATTCATTTTTTACCTACTATTTGCAAAGCTCTATGCAAAGTATAGATGAAATAATTTTTTGTAGTCTGAGACATAAGGAACCTCTATGGGGAGCTTCCAGTAGATTACTAATTCATTGTCTTAACCATCAGTCGCCATTAAAACTATTTAAAATGACTTTTTAAAATGTAATATATAATATTGATTATCTTTAATGTAATATCTTGATGAAGTTAATTTTTCTTTACTTTAATTTTCAAGTTTTGTATTAAGTATTGAGGTTTGATGGGATGTTATCGTAAATATATATTCCAGTAAGAATACTACAAAGAAACATGAAATCTATTTACAATAAATATAGAAATGTTTCTATAGTAACAATAGACTTTAACAGTTCAATATGTCATGCATTTTCCTTAGTGTATCATTGACTGTGTCATTCATTTTCTTGAATTTTTTTATTTTCTTTTCACAAAACTATGACCAGAATCTTAGAATTATAGTTCTGTAGAGGAATATAAAACAAAATATTATTTTGTATTAGTTTGCAAAACATTTCTCATATATTGTTTCCTCTGATTCTCAAACAATTTTGTGAGTATAGTAGATTATGTTATTGATTATGAAACTGCCTTGCTCATGGTCAAAAAACTCATGAGTGGAATAGTTAGCACTTAATCATAAGTCCAAAGCTCTTCCCACTCTACTATGCTGTCTGTCAATTACAGATAAATAATTTCACTCAATTAAGCCTTAATGGGGTTAATAGGAGCAGGACTGCTTTATACTTAATGTCAGTTCTGAAATATTATGATGAATACAACTTCATACTCATGAAATTTGTGTGTATGTATTATTTAATTTGACTAAATTCTGGCAGGGAAATTAGGTTATTTTAAAGATTCCCAAGAACATACTTAAATGTCCTTAGGTGTTCTTAAGATTTTAACATTAGAATAATAAGAAAAATTCTCCTATACCTTAGTGCACATGTACAATACGGTTAAATATGCCCTCACACAATGATCTGAGAAGGCTCCAATCACAGCCAATTAACTATATTAGACAGTAGCTCTGAATTGTCTTATAAATGTAATTACTTATCACAAGGTAGGGGTAGGATTGGTGGGAGAAATAAAACTGGAGCTTGAAGACAATAATATAGATGTAGAGGGCTGGAACTCTGAAAAGATGTGCTTGAATCCAGAACAGCAGAATTCTTAAGGCTAAATACCTACTCAATGTGATATAATGATTCTATAAACATAGACTTAGATGATATGGTGATGTGATGGCTCTCCTCAAGATTGGCACCTGCTGAATGTGGTGTGGTGAGGTAATTGTAGAGAAGGATTAGAGGGCTGAGGGAGAGGGTTAGAGTCTCTCTTCCTCAGCATGCTCAGGAGAGGACACTCCAGACTCCAGAATCCAGGATCCATCTTTGATGAGCCACATGGCAGCTTGCCTACCTCCTTCACTTCTCCTCCAAAAGACTAAGAACTTTGACTGATCCTGACTCTGACTGATCCTGAGGTTTTCCAGAGAGGTAAAGACCATAATGTAATCTGTCATTTACTATTTCAATGAATCTGTGACTTAATCAGTGAGATATTCCCTTCACTAGTGAAAATGACAACCCCATGTATTCTTTATCATCCTATGTTATTCTTATTGATATTTCTGTAAATCCTGCTTAGAGGATGAAACTAATACCAAAGAAGGCCTTCTTTTAGGTCTGAGTGACTCACACTTTAGTATGTATTAATGTATATTTTAGATTTTGGAGGTTTTTTTCCCTTTTGATAAAAGCAATGTTTTGTACTAGATAAAGGGCCAGCCTGGAAGTCCTGGTTCAAGTCCTGTCAGTCACACTGGCTCTGGGACTTGGAAAAATCACCACCTCTCAGGGAAAGTCTAAGATTATAGGTGGCAAAGAAGCTAACAATTTGCATTGGTAGAAAAAGTTTATCACCTAAGAGCTCCTTATTCTAGTGAAATCCCAAGTTTAGTCAGTGTCCTTTTTAATAAACCTTTAAACTGCATGCTGGGAGTCACTCTCAGTTTCCCTTAGAATTATGCATATATTTCCCCAGTTTCCCAATTTGAAAGTATGATCCAAGAGAAGGAGAAAATATCTCAGAATTTACCTAATCCCTCTGGGCTAGGGAAGAAAACCTTTATATAAGGGATATAAAAGTGTGTTTTCTCAACTGATGGCACCTTTAGCTACCAGTTTTTTATTTAGTGAAATAATCAAATGTTTGCTTCCTATGGCACTTTCTGGGCCCTTGTGGCCTACTGGTTTGAGTATCTGTTTTGTATAAGTTGAAGTCGTCTAAGAATGGTATTAAGCAATGTCAATGGCTTCTCTAGCCATAGAAAATATCTAAAAGTGTCCATTTTATCAAGTGCTGGCTGCCTGTCATATTGTTATTATTGAAGGTCACAGAACTCTGTAAGACAACTCAAACATATCAGATCATAATTGTGAAGCAAGCATAGGCTTGCCAGGTCACATATTATAAATAAATAAATAAATAAATAAATAAATAAATATTATTGTTTCTGTCCTAGAATTCTCCCTATTAATCAAGCATAGCCAGGGCATAAGAGAAAAATGAAGGAAAAATAAACTTTAGAGCAAAAAAGGATCTTAGAGGTAACTATGTGATTTACTCATTTCACAGATGAGGAAACTGAGACTCAATGAAACTAGTATTTTTTTCATAGTCATGTGACTATGGTTTGGTTTCGATCCCATGATTCCTATGTTCTCTTTTCCCTATAGAACATTGCAAGATTATCTTAAAAGGAGGAAAAGGGACCTACATAAGCAAAAATGTTTGTGGCAGCTCTTTTTGTAGTGGCAAGAAACTGGAAAGTGAGTGGATGCCCATCAGTTGGAGAATGGCCAAATAAATTGTGGTATATGAATATTATGGAATATTATTGTTCTGTAAGAAATGACCAAAAGGATGATTTCAGAAAGGCCTGGAGAGACTTACATGAACTGATGCTGAGTGAAGTGAACAGAATCAGGAGATCATTATTTGTAGCAACAAGACTTATGATGATCAGTTCTGATGGATGTGACTCTTTCCAACAATGAGATGATTGATGCCAGTTCCAATGATTTTGTGATGAAGATAGCCATCTACACCCAGAGAGAGCACTGTGAGAAATGAGTGTGGGTCACAACACAGCATATTCACTCTTTTTGTTGTTCGCTTGCATTTTATTTTCTTTCCATTTTTTTCCTTTTTAATCTGATTTTTCTTGTGCAGCAAGATAATTGTATAAATATGTATGCATATATAGGATTTAACATGTATTTTAACATGTTTAACATATATTGGATAACTTGTCATTTAAGGGAGGGCATGGGGAAAGGAGGGAGAACTTTGGAACACAAGGTTTTGCAAGGGTCAATGTTGAAAAATTATCCATGCATAGGTTTTGAAAATAAAAAAAAAAGCTTTAATAAAAAATAAGAATACTGCAAGATAAGTAGTGCAGTCAAGGAGGTAACCCACCTGTCTTCTGCCCCTTACATTGAGTCCAGCAGCTACTGCTCTCTTAATCATGACAAGTAAAATAAAATTGATTAATTTCACAAAGAGGAAAAAAAATAAGCCAAGAGTGAAGAAAGATTTATTAACAGTGTTAAATTTGTTCCCCATTTATAAATTAAGAAAAGCTTGGTGAGAGTTATCACATGGTCAGTTTCACTTCATAAGAGATGAAAAGTATCTATTTTATTCAGTTCCAACTAATGTGAGTAATGATGCAAAAGATGTGTCATTTCCATAGAATTAATCAAGCATTCTTGGTCAGATTTGGACAGCATTTCTAGAGATAGTTTAGCCCACAAGCTTTCAATAAATCCCTGCCTTAAGAATCAATGCCTCTTTACTAAATTGAGATTGTAAAAGACCCTGCCAACTATTCTCTTGGATACCAAGACCACAAGCTTTTGATTTAAAATAAATGTATCTAACCAAGTTCATGGACAAAAAAAAGCATCATGTTTAAGGAACTTCATTTTAGATGTAATATGCCTAACTGATAAATCTGGATACAAATGAATAGACAGATCTAGCATGAGAAACCTAAAATAATATTAAAAGTTAAATCTTTTGTACTCCTCTATTTTAATAAGATGCTAAAAATAACATGAGCATTATGAATTTTACCAATAAACCTATATTGTAGATTGATACCTGCTATTATATGAGTCATCATTTTAAAGTCTCTCTAATCTCTAATTTTCTCTAAAAGTACTCTTTATATCTTTAATTCCATGTGACATATCTATTATTGCTATAGTGCTAACCTGATTGGTGAGATTGTGATATTTAGCTTGTCTCAGACACTCTACGCTGCTTTCTGAGTTATCATCCTTCTGCTATGCTACTAAGGTTGCTACTGCCCTATCCTTCACCTCCCATTCAGTTTTCTATCTCCTGCCTGAAACAGGGTTCTCCTGATTTTGGGAGTTCAAAATATTTAATCCCCCCCCCACTCCCTGACCCACTCCTGCTAGATCATAAAAAGTTTATATCTTCTATCTGCTCAATCCTCCCCATCACACTTTTTTGCCTTTTGCATTGGGAATGGGAGATCAATATTACAATTGTACCATTTCTAGAAGAGTCATGTTGACTTAACGACTATATTCATTATCCCTGTGACTTTCCAGATTAAATTATTCCTCTTTGGAAATATTTTCTCTATATGTATTATCTTCTCTAAATAGAGTGTAGGGTCCTACATTTCAAGATATCTTGGTTTTAGTATTTCTATCTCCAAGATTTAGCACAGTGCCTGATACTTAATAGTCAATCAATAGATTTTTTTCCAATTCATTCATATATTCATACCTAAATAGGATTTCCCAACAGTTTAATATGCTTTTCCATTCAATCACATATAAACACTCAATATATCTGTTGTCTTGTAGGTATGGGAATGGTCTCCATAATTAAGTACATCTGGAAAGTAAGACTGGATCCAGATTGTACCAGGCTTTAAATATCAGGAGGAGGCTATTGTGTTTTATCCTAAAGATAATACATAGCAAGTGAATATTTTTGACCAGACAAGATGTGATCATTTCTGTGCTGAAGATTATTTTGGCATCTGAGTAGAGGGTGGTTTGAAAGAAAAGAAATAGGAAGGTCATCCTTGCTCATATCTGTTATCCCTATTCTCACATAGTCATGACATAAACTACAACCTGCTTGTACCCATTCTTTGTGTATCTGAAGCAGATGTAAAATTGCAGCTCAGAGCAGAAACTGCACTACAAATGACTACATTTCTTCTAAAACAATGGTTTTATTCAAGATAAAACTCAGCAGTCGTTGAAATATAGATGTTCAGTGACTTCTTTGCAACACATAAATGAATATAATTTGTTATAGGTATCATATGAAATCTTGATTAAAATATGAAGGCCATCAAAAAAGAAAAGTTAAATAAAATAACAAATAATCTGACGAAATAGCTATAGCTTCTTCTTGTCAAATACAAGGAGGAGATTTGTGTGTATTTTGAGGTCAAAAGACAGAAAGAACTAAAACCTCTATTTTATTAAGATAGCTTCACAGAACATTCCATTTGTCTGAACTAAATATATTAATATGTACAGCTACTCAGTTAAAAGATTAGCATATTGATGAGGTTTGTCTTTACAATCTCTGCCTCGTTGAAAATGTCATAGGCAGATGGAAATGACCTTTTGGAGGCCCTTCCCATTGTCATTCATCTGACTACAGAGAACTGCCTCATTTTATTCTGATGCCATCTCATCTTTCATAACTCCTGTCTGGGCATTATTTTTCTTTTTCATTCCCCCAAATCTTACTAGTGAGATCATGCTACTTGCCCTCAGCTGATCTTTATTTGCAGTTTTCTTTGCCTTCATTTGAATGATCAGAAGTCTTAGAGATCAAAATACACATTAAGTAGTTGAGAAATTGGGTATGAAAAGAATCTAGGACATTATAAAGAAAGTAGGGCCAGTATAATTAAATATTGGATAATTTAATATCTGCACACATTTGCTATCTAGAAGAATTTAGGAAATTATAGTAAAAAATACTCAATTATACTTCAATAAACTAGAAGTAAAAAGAATGATATGATAAAAATATTACATACAATAACAGTTATCATATATGAAGCGCATATTCTGGTTTGCAAGGGACTTAATATACATTGGGGACAGCTGGGTTGTACAGTGGATAGAGCACCAACCCTCAAGTCAGGTGGACATGAGTTCAAATTTGGCTTCAGACACTTTAACACTTACCAACTGGGTAACACTGGGCAAATTATCTAACCTTAATTGCCTCAAATATACATTATTTCATTTGATTTTCATAGCAATCCTATGAGACAAGTATTATTATCCCATCTTTTAGATGAGAAAACTCAGTTAACAGACATTTAGTGGCTTGTCCAAGGTCCCAAAGCTAGTGAAATTTTCCAAATATAATAGTAATAACAGCTCCAATTTCTACAAGTGTGTTGTAATGGGCAGCCTGTTTTTCTTATTATAACCCTGTGACCTAAATATAAAGATGTAATTGACTCCAACATCAAATTGAGAAGCAGAAACTTTAAAGTTCTTCATAGCAATACAAAGTTCATTTAGAATTATATGTATTTGAAATTTTGACATCTAACAATATTATCTTAAGGTAATTAAAGATCTATTAGCTGCACCTCATATAGCTCTGTTGTATCCTAAATAGATTCAAGAATTCAAATTGTTAAAGGATGGAGATTTGAAACCCAAATTAAACATACATTAAAAACTTCAAAATAATTGTAATTCTGATATCTCAGCCAAAAATGAATAACTGGAACACTCTGAGTTCAGTCAAGTTTACAGAGTGTTTATCTACATATAGGGACAGCGAGGTGGTGAAATAAATAGTGTCAGGCTAAGAGTCAGAAAGGCCTGATTTCAAATCTGGCCTAAGACACTTATTAGCTGGGTGACCCTGGGCAAATCACCTTGAATTTTTATCATTTGTAAAGTGAGCTAGAGAAGGAAATGGCAAATCACTCCAACATTTTTGCTAAGAAAACACCAAATGGGGTTATAAAGAGTCAGACACAACAAAAATGACGGAACAACTGCTACATATATGTGTTGGATTGAGGCTATAAACATCAAACTGAGCATTGATGTCAGGACATTTACAATTTAGTAGTCCCTTCCTTCAAGAAACACATGAGGAGGAGACATAAGACAGGTACAGAAACAACTCTATTATACATTAAAAGTGAAGTGTACCAAGAGAAAGAGCAAAAAGAGGGATTACTAGAAGTCTAGCTGGGGATGGATGGAGGTTGAATGAAGGAGGCAGCCCAGCAAATTTGCACTGATGTGCAAATGTCACCTATTATTATTATCTTTGAAATTTTCCCCAAATGAGCTTCCTCTTTCATTCTGGAGAAAAAATTAAAGATAATAATAATTGGTGACATTAGCATGTCAATTTTCATTCCAGACACATATTCAGAGCTTAGGGAAAGTTTTTCAATTGATTGTTTCATTTGATCTTGACAATGACTTTGTGAGCTAGGCATATATCATCTTCATCATCATTACTGTTATGGTTGTTTTTTTTTCCATTTTATAGATGAGTAAACAGAAAATATGAGAGATTAAACACATTTAAGGATTTAGCATATTTCCTAAACATCATAGAGGACAGACAGCAGCTGCCAGGTAAAGGATAAATAGACATACAAACATACCCCTATAGAGAGAAAAAAAAGGGGAGAGAGGGAGGGCAAGAGGGAGGACAAGAGAGAAAGAGAGAGAGTGAGAGGGAGAGAGAAAGAGAGAGAGAGAATTAGAAAGAGACACAGAGAGAGAGCAAGAGAAAGAAAGTGAGAGAGAGAGAGAAGAAAGGAGGGAGAGAGAGACACATAGACAGGAAGACAGACAGAGACAGACAGAGAGACAGAGAAAAGGCAAGAGACAGAGAGAAGAGAGAGAGAAGAAGAGAGAGACAGAAAGAGGAGGATAAAGAAAAGAAGGGAGGAATAGAGGGAGAGAAAGAGTGAGAAAATAATTATTAATTAAATTAATTGTCAAAGACAACTTCTCCAAGACCCATTTCAATAAAGATAAATATGTCATTTGTTAAATTTGGACTATGTAAAAATAGTTCACAGTTAAAACAACTTTTGCCCCTATATTAAATAGGCTTCACCTGGCAATCTTGGTTTTGTGTCCAGAAATATTGATTTCTATGACATCCTCTCTGAGCCTCATCTGTAAAATGGGAATAATAATAATAGCTTTCTTTTTCTCATACTATAAATATCATACTAACGATTGTTAGAATCAAATGAGGTGGAAATATATGAAGTATTTTTTAAATAAATAAGCCTTCATCATTGTTACCTTCATCACTTTGCTCATCTCAAGGCCTTTGGTAGACTCTAAAGGTAGGACTTTCAGGGATCCAGCACTAAATAACAATATGAGAGATGTTTTACCTGAATAGAAATATGCAGTACCTACTCAGGACACATCATGGACTAAGTCCAGGATTACTTCTAGGTCAAACACTCCCAATAATATCATCTTCCAAATCCAAGGAGAAGATGTCTGTATACACTTCCATCTTATTTGCCTAGAGCTACTTGAGGGCAAAATTTATCCCCGTTTTTTTCCAACTTCTCACAGGATTACCATAAAATACTATGTGTCCCATCAGCCCAACTAATAGGAATAAGATCAGGATTTGTAATTCCACAGTTTAGGGAATTCAGAAATGAGTGTACTCCCTTGATCACAGGATGTTTGCACATCCTCTGAAAATTGGTCTGGATGCCCGGACCTGTATGTATCAAGGGCAGGATTCATATCTTGGCCCCAAATAAACTGGGAAATTCCTAAATAACCAGCTTTAGAAGGTTATCATGATGCCTAGTTTTAGAGTAATAATTGTCTCTTCTTCCCTAAAAAGATGGATACTGAGGATTTAACACATTTCCTAAACATCACTGAGAACAAACAGTAGCTGCCAGGTAAACCATAAATGGGCTCTTTATGCATATAAAGTTTTTAGTATCCCTAAAAATTAATGTGCTCTTTCCTGTAAGAGAATGAGAAACTAGGGATCAAAGGAAACAGCCAATGAAGTCCAGCCACAAAAACTTGGAGTTCAAATAGCCAGGGAGTCTTTCTCTGGGAATGGGGCCCTTGCAGCTTAAAACAATGTAAACACTGTAAAACGTGGAGGCTGACAGTCTGTCACCTGGATCTGATTTGCAATTTTCACCTTTGAGATGAAGGTGGGTGGGTGAAAGAGGAGATAGTAATATTCCTGTCATGTCCCCCCTTTTAATTAATAATTCTCATTCTGATTTATGGCTTTGTCTCTCTTTTTGCCAGAATTTAGATTTGAATGTGCTGATACTAAAAGTAGTGTAGCCCTATAATGAATCACTAAAAAAGAAAGCTGCTCTAATTATAGCCAAATTGTGCAAAACAATTTTACTTATGATTGTCCCTGATTAGGAGTGGGCTGCTGAGCTCCCTGTAGGGGATTGTGGATTACTACAGAATTGCAAGGTGCCCACTGACTGCCATGAGGGTGGGAGTAGACTTAAAATAAAATAAAACCTTGGGAGGTTTTTGTTAGTGGTTATTATTTTGTTATGTTTTAAAGTTTTATCTCAAAGCTACTGTCATCAACAAAATGAAATGGTCATTGATTAATTAATCATACTCAAATTTATATTTTCACCCAAGGAGGCTGAAAAGGATAAATGGAATAGTCACTCAGCAAATATTTAATTGAATGAATTATATCAATGAATGAATGAATGTGATACTTTCATCTCCTTATCTTGCACATTTGCCTCATCAGAGAATTTATTGTAGGAAATTAAAGCTCATGAGTGAAAACTAAGAACCTTGGGGAATAAGTATAATATTTTCACCTTAAGAGTTCATTGGGATAAATTCTAATTTTCTTGATACATGTTAACTTAAGTCTATAATAATGGCATTCCTGCTGACTGCAAATGGTAAAGGAGTTTTAGAGATCAAGATGAGGCAACATTGATACAAGCTGATTGAAATAAAGTAAATCTGACCTACCTTTACTCTATTTGTCCTGTCTTTTTTAGGATTGAGATCATATCACCAATCAGAAAGGAAGAAAGCAATCTTTTGGATCCATTCTCTAAAATATTTGATCTCAAATTGCAGTTCAGAGGATTATAGAGTTAGAGAGAAAAAAGACTCTAGAAACCATTTGGTGTGCCAAACTCTTATTTTATGGATGAATAAATTGTGGGTAAGCCATGTGCAAGGTTACATATTAATACATATTAATTAATTAATTAATTAAGTGGAAGATCTAAGATTTGAAATTATTATCCTCTGATTCAATGAAGATCTCTTTTCAAGGTATCAGTTTCTGTCCATGAAATTTTCAGTGCTAGTTATAAATGCCAGAACTGTCATCTTCTCCCTTCTTGATATCCTTCAAACTTTTTGTTGTACCAGCAATAATAGAAAACAGAACACACACCAACTTTAGCACATTTTGTAAAAGTTTTAGTTCAAATACTTAAAAATACCCAAAGAAATGGCAATAGAGCTTCAAGAAACTCTTGAAACTTGACTTTCTCCTTAACCTCTTGCCTTACTGGGTTTCTTTTCCAATTCGACTCAATAGATACTTGTTCACATAATTTCTTTGAGGGACTTTGAATGTATGTGAATACTTATATTCCTGATTGGGAGAAAGATAGCATTTTTTCCTAGGACTGGTTATTACTGAACAGTAATTCAGTACAATACAGAACAGTATTACAGACAATAGTCTGTAGTGGGTAGTTGGAGGCTGAAGTACTAGAAATCATAGAATGATAGCAATCTGCAATTAGAAGGGACCTCAGAGGTTATGCAGCTCAGTTCTTGCTCCAAGCTTAAAGCCTATCTAAAATATACCAAGAAAGTAGGTATCTTCCAATGATAAGAAAAATTCCCAAAAGGTTTTTATTTCATTTCTGAACAACTCTTCTCATTAGTGAGCCCATTTATTGATGGGATTAGACATTAGATATATCATCACATTAAGTGGATGAAAGCCACAAAGGGAGAATTCTGAAATATAACTTTCTTTACTAGACATTCTGGCTCTCATTTATTGTTTAGTTTGTGTTGTTCATCATTCAAGAATCCTTGTCCAGGCTAAGGAAGAAGGGAAAAGTGAGCATAGGGAAAAGATACAAAGAGAGGGGATGCTGGGGGTGACTCTTTCTTTTGAGAAAGGAATTATCATATGTCTCTCCAAATTGAGCAATAGATATCCTGGCCTTTGCAAACAGTACATTTGGTATTGCTTTCTTTTTGGAGTTCTTATGATCTTTATGATTTATTTTGGTAAAAGTGGTGGGGACATTGAAATATAGTAGACTCTGTTTTAGAACCCCTTACCTCAACATATTTATTCTCTAAAATATAATATCATATCATCAGTAATAAAGTCTCAGAATCTACCCACTATGTGGTCTGTAGTGATCAAATGCACTTTTTAAAAAATTACATATCCATGGACCAGGATCTCTGCAAAAAGCTTTTTAGACTTACTAATTCTAAGTCCTTTCCTCTACTTGGTCCTTTGTTAATCTGGCTCCCAAATTTATCACACAATTTAAAAAATATTTTAGGGAGGAATATGTATATATGACATACATATACAATATACATGTACGTAATTTACTTTTAATGTAATATACAATGTGACAAATACTATATATGAGTGTGTATATATATATAGATATATATACACACACACACATTTATTGATAGGGTATGAGAATATACACATCGTATGTGCACATAGATGAATATGTATGCATGTTGTACATGTATATACATACTTTTAAAGTCCTTCACAATCTAATTATGATCTATTTCCTCAGCTTCCTTGGTTATTTGTCCTACAATCCAGTTCAACTGACCATTTCTCTTCCTCATACACAACAGTCTGTTTTCCATCTCCATGCCTTTGAACTAGCAGTCCCAATGGACTACAATTCACTCCTATGTTTACCAGTGAGTCCCTCTATTGCTTTAAAGATAGAGTTCAAGTGTCACTTTTTGCATAAAGTCTTTTCTGATCTTTCCAATTATTAGTGTACCCCCTTCCAAACTACTAGTAGCAGGAGTGATAGTAGTGGCAGTAGTGTGAGAAACAACAAACATTATGTTCCCATAGATGAGGAAAACCAGTACTTTGGGGACAGAAATTAGTCCAGAGGAGGGGAACAAGGGAGCTCCTGAAACCAGTTGAAACTAGGGAAAACTGGTTAAATAATAGTTAAATAATAAGCATGTTTAATTGCTTCATAATATTAACTTCTCTCCAGGAGGAACTAAGGCCCATACAATGTATTAAAAGGAGTAGGAACATATTAAAGGGTGCATGTTGTAGGAGGATCGAGCAAGAGGATTAACCTCATCTCCCCAGCCTGTGGGGAGATTGGGAAGGGACTTCATAACCAGGATGGGGACTAAAAGGCTATGCTGTTGCTCTGAAAATTGTGTTCCATAATAAAAAGTTTACACTCCTTGACTTATCCTGAGTTTGCTCATTTATTGCACTCTTATTTGGGGTTCAGAATTGTTTCTAGTAATTATAGTAGTGATAGTGATAACAGTGGCAGCAGTAATAGGAAGAGAAGGAAGTGCAACAACAGCAGTTACAGTAATAGTATTATAAGTTGCGGTGGTAACAATAAGTAGCTAGCTTTATATATTGCTTTAAGGTTAGCAAAATGTTTTATATTTGTTAACTTATTTGATCCTCTCAAGAACTCTTATGAGGTAGTTGCTGTTGTTATTCTCATTTTAGACATGAGAAAATTGAGGGTGAAAACTGTGACTTTTCCAGAATTATACAGCTACTAAATGATTGACATAGCATTTGAACTAAGATTTTCCTGATTCCAAGTTCCATCCTCTATCACTATTATCCAATTGTCCCATATGTACACATTTGTATTTATCCATTTTCACTTACATTTTTCTGTGTGTATATACACACATATATACTTATATATGTATGTGTATACTTGCTGTCTCATCTGTTTGAATATAAACTCCTTTCAAGTATTTACATACCTAGCACTTAGCATGGGGCTTGGCAAATAGTAAGTAATAAATGTTGCTGATCATTAAATGCAAATTCGTTGGTCAAAGTCAGAGAAGTCAAAAAACCACTCACTCCCTATTGACACTAGCAACCTCTCCTTGATATTCAAATTATCAAAATATATTAGCCAGAGCAGATGCAGGTGATCCTTTTATACCAACTCTCCAAGGTATTCTCCCTCCTTCCTCAGAGTTTCTTGTCTAGCTCACACACTGCTTTCCATCCTGACTCTTACTCTGACACTAGGGAGACTTCAACATCCATGCTGGTATTTCATTATATATATGAAATTTCAAATTTCTAAACCTATTTCTTCACTCTACCTCCAAGGAAATACCTTTGATCTTGCCATTACCTACTAATGTTCCAGTTCCCCTTTTATGAATTCTGAAATTCCATTATCTGATAATAATATTTTATCACTCCATCTTTCGCTATGCCCTATGATCCCTAATCCTATTCTCCATTTTCATTATATTGTCAAATTCCCCCATTTCCAATATTTTCCCAATATCTTCATCTCTCCAATACTTACATTATGCTTTCTCCCAAATCTTTATTGATTACTGAACCAGTTCAATTCTAACTTTCCCTCTATTCTTGAATTTCCTATCCCCTTATCTATGCCATGCCTTGATAATGCTAGTTTGGATTACATCCCACCATGTACCATCCTTACTCTTATTCACTTCTTGATGAAGGGAGCTGCAGCAAATCACTGAACTGTGTTGATTGGGTTCACTACAAATTTATCTCTTCTAATTTCAACAGGTAAGCCCTCAGTATAGCAAAAAGCAAAACAAAACCATTCCATCCTTCACTAAACAATTCTCACAGCCCTCCTTCATTTAAATACAATTCACTTATATGTCCTGGCATCACCTCCTGTTGTCTTGATCCTCCTTGAAAACAAGGGACAAATAATAACAAATCATTCATCACAGCATGTATTCCAAACCTTCTCAATTGCCCTCAAGCATCTAAAAATACTATCTCTTCCCCTACTCTCTTCTCTAAGTACCTTATCTCATATTTTACTGAAAATTTGAGTTCATTGAGAAATCCTTCTTCTCTTCTCATTTTATATTCCTCCAACCTCATTTCCTAACATAGCCTCTTTCAATGGAGTCTTGGATGGAGAGATCATCCTTCTCTTTGCCAAGACCAAACCCTTCTGTAAGTACTTGGGTCCTATCCTTTCCCATGTTCTCCAAGTGACCCCCATTGTTATCTCCAGTATCTCTCTAATCTTAAATCTTTCTGTATACTGCCTCCTTTTCTGTCATCTACAAACACATGACTCCCTGACTCAAGTTTATCTCTATTTCAACCTATCCTACAAATTAGCTTCCAAAGTAATTTCTCCTAAAGTGAGTTTATGATTATAATCATTTTCCTAGTTGATATGCATGGTCCAGTGATTCCCAATTAGCTCCAGAAACAAATATAAAATTCTTTACTTGGTGCTTTAAAGTTTCTAAAATATGGCCCCTTCCTTATCTTCCAGTATTTTCACATTTTAGCCCCATTCACACTCTATGATATTGCTATACTGAATCAGTTGCTATTCCTCAAACCGTACTTCAATTTATTTATAACTAATCTTACATTGACTCCCAGACCTAAAAATGCTCCTTTACCTCCAACTCATAGATTTTCTGGAATTCTTCAAGGTGCAGCTTAAAGGAAATTTCCTATGGAAAATCTTTTCTGATCTCTTTTCTTAGTTCCTTGCTCTCCCTTACTCCCATTGCCACCCTTTACCTCTAAGGTTATTTTCCATATCCTCTGTACTTATCTTGTATGTGCTAAATTATTTACATGTTCTTTTTTTCATTGGAAAGGAATCACCTGTTTCTTTCTCTGTATTTTTGCTTTCAGAATGCTTAGCACAGTGCCTGGAATACAATCAGAACTTAATAAGTGTTTTTTGATTGATTGGATGTGACATGGTTAGTCTCCTGTTTTAAGAGTATGACTTTGGCAACTGTATGGAAAATGGATTGGAATGAAAAGACAGAAGAGGTAGGGGGACCATTTAGAACTGCAATAGTTCAGGTAAAAAATGGTAATAATTTAACAAAACAGGTTACCTGTGTAAGTGGAGAGAAGATAGGATTAAAGAGATCTTAGAGATGTAGAATTGGCAAATTGTTGATAAATGAATGGTCAAAGGATATGAACAATTTTCAGATGAAGAAACTGAAACTATTTCTAGTCATGTGAAAAGGTGCTCCAAATCACTATTGATTAGAGAAATGCAAATTAACACAACTCAGAGATATCACTACACATCTCTCAGCTTGGCTAAGATGACAGGAAAAGATAATGACAAATATTGGAGGGGATGTGGGAAAACTGGGACACTGATACATTGTTGGTGAAGTTGTGAATGGATCCAATAATTCTGGAGAGCAATTTGGAATTATGCCCAAAGAGTCATCAAACTGTGCATACCCTTTGATCCAACAGTGTCTCTACTGGGCTTATATCCCAAAGAGGCATTAAAGGAGGGAAAGGGACCCACATGTGCAAAAATGTTTGTGGCAGCCCGTTTTGTAGTGGCTAAAAACTGGAAATTAAATGGATGCTCATCAATTAGAAAATGGCTGAATAAATTATGGTAAATGAATGTTATGGAATATTATTGTTCTGTAAGAAACGATCAGGTGGATGATTTCAGAGAGGTCTGGAGAGACTTACATGAACTGATGCTGAGTGAAATGAGCAGAACTAGGAGATCATTTTACACGGCAACAAGACTGTATGAAGATCAATTCTAATGGACACGACTCTCTTCAACAATGAGATGATTCAGGCCAATTCCAATTGTTCAGTGATGAAGAAAGCCATATACACCCAGAGAGAGAGAACTGTGGAAACTGACTATGGTTCACAACATAGCATTTTCACGCTTTTTGTTGATGTTTGTTTGTATTTTGTTTTCCTTCTCAGATTTTTTTCTTTCTAGATCTGATTTTTCTTGTGCAGCAAGATAACTGTATAAAGATGTATATATATATATATATATATATATATATATATATATATATTAAATTTAACATATATTTTAACATATTTAACATGTATTGAATTACCTGCCATTTAGGGGAGCAGGTTGGGGGAAGGAGGGAGAAATTTTGAACAGAAAATTTTGCAAGGGTCAATGTTGAAAAATTATAAATGTATGTTTTGTAAATAAAAAGCTTTAATAAAAAATTAAATTAAAAAAAGAAATTTGGCAATAATAATAAAAAAAGAATTGGCAAATTGCTCATCTTATTTGATATAAGTGTAAGGAAAAGTAGAAAGTCAAGAATGAACCTCAGCTTGGGAATCTGGGCAACAAGACATATAGTAATACCCTTATCAGACATAGAAAAATTGGGCAAAGGAGTGGGTTGGGGAAAGAAAAGAGAGTAAACTGGAGATTAAAACAAATTCTTCCAAATGCCAGCAATGAAAACCTAGATTTTGTGTTCTGGGGCGTTTTGGGGAGAGATGGGGTAGGGAGAAGCTATTTCAACAGCAGAAACAAGTATTACCACTATTAAATCTTAGACTATTTTACTAAAGGTTTTTAAATTTTTAATTACAATTTGTAATCAACAGCAACCTACATTCCATGTAATTTCTTTTATTCTTCAAAATTTCCTGTTGGCACTTTGGTTGCAATCTTTTGGCAGAAGAGACAGATTTAATTTTAGTTTTGAAGGTCAATGTTCACCACAAAACATGTCCAGAACCACTAAACACCAGGACTAATATTTCTATGATAGTGTGAATTTATTCTTCTCATTAATCATTGTTCATAAGTTCATTGGACAATCTATATCTTCTCGAATATCCCTGGTATATATATGATCCAGTCATCATTCCTCCCTCACTCCCCAAATAGATAATACAGGACACACATTGCTTCAGGCCTTCTGTCTCAAATATTTCCCCAAACAGTTCTTACTGACTCCTGGCCTAGCATTCTGTGCACTGCTACCTCACTGTAAATAATACATTTTCAACTATAAAATTATGCAAAAAGATAATGCATACAAATCACTTTACAAATATTAAAGCATTATAGAAATGCTAGTTATTATTATCATTATTCCCATTTTACACATTCTAAGATCTGGCCACAGTAACTGTGCTACTTTTCCTCACATGTGGCACAAGTTTTGCTTCCTGTCTTAAGACTCTTAAGCAAAGATTTGTATGTTAAGGATTCATGAACATGTTTCTTTTATCTTTTGATAATATAATTGGATTTCTTTGTAGTTATATATGTATATCCTTATGTATTTTTGTACATATGTTTACATATAACTATGATTTATGAATTTTATTTCATGCATTTAAAAACATTTTAGAGCGGGTCTGAGACAAAACCAAATTCAAAACATGATCTCTCTCTCTCTCTCTCTCTCTTTCTCTCTCTCTCTCTCTCTCTCTCTCTGTCGGTTTCTCTGTTTCTCCCTCTCTCAGTTCTCCATGCCTTGAAAGTAATCCTTCCATATATTTACTTCTTAGATTCCGTAGATTCTATCATTCCTCAGTTCAAGGATCAACTTCTACAAGAAACCTTTTCATAATCCTGCCAGCTATATTTGAGTCTTCCTTCAAAATCTTTAACTTGTATCTATCTTGTGATTATTTTGCACATATATGTATATATAATGTTTGTGTGTGTTTATATGTATATATGTATATATACATATATGTCTTCACATATGTATGTATGTATGTATATGTTTTTCTCACCCAAAAAATTTAAATTCTGCAGAAGGAAAGATTAAAAAAAATTTTTTTACCTGCATTCCAACATCTAGAGCAGTCCATATTACTTAGAATGCACTTAACAAATGCTTGTTGATGGTTTGGCATATAGTTATCTAAAAAGATTCCACACATAGGATTAAAGATCTCAAATCTGGAAATTGTCTTGAGAGGCCATGAAATTCTGTCTCCTCATTTTATAGATTGAAAATTGAGTCTCAGGGAAAGAAATTTATTTATTGAAGGTAGGACTACACAGGTAGTAAGGGTCAGAGATGGAATTTGTTCACTTCTTATTATAATAGTATAATTGTTTTACAAACTACTGGCCTTGGACTATTGCTACTCTTGTCATCAATAAAATGAACAGGGACTCAGTATGGCTTGGTTTGGAATCACAAAGATAACTTTTTGAGTTCAAATTCATCCTCAGAAAACTTACTAGCTGCGTGACTTTTATTTAATCTCGTTTGTCTCAGTTCTTCATCTGTAATGAGCTCGAGAAGGAAATGCCAAACTACTCTAGTATCTTTGCCAATAAAACCACAAAATAGGATCATGGGATCATGGGATCATGAAGAGCCAGACACAACTGAAAAGAAATGAATGACAATATAATTGGCTCAGCAGCACATACTAACAAGAATTTAATAAGTGTATAGTACTAATGGTCAAATATTTATAGGGTTACATAAATTAAAGCAATAGTGATACAAGACTTCAGTTTAAGCAAGGATTTTCTTCCAATAGATACTCAGTAGAAGAAAAGAAATCAAGAATTCTCATCTTTCTTTCAGTTTTGAGCCAGGTCTTCAGAAAAGCTGATAAACCTTTGCCCACATTCTAGCATTACTCTATGGGGAAAATATGTTTTCTCTGAGTGATTACACAGAATTTGGAGAAAACACTGAAGCCACAAGAAGTGAACAGGTGCACTGGGGCTAAGAGCCAATCAGATAAGTCACTTCCACTCTGGCAATCAACAGAACTACAAATAGTCATAATATTCAAATCAAATCTATCTTTATTTTTGTTTCCTTCATTATCACATATTTATTTACCTTTCTTCTTTCCCCAATCGTAACCCCTGTTAAAAATCTTAATTAAAATGTTTTCATAGGAAGTCAGTTTCCTTAGAGAAAAAACAAAGTGGAAAAGTGTGCTGCCTGTAGCAGAAGGGGCATCTAGGTTGTTTTCTGTACTACATGTACTAAATGTTGTATAAATCTCATTCCATATGAAATTGAAGGCAACAATGATAATAAACAAACTGGGATGACACTGAAATGTTATAGCTATTTCCATTGGGCATTCATGTAAGATGACTTGAGGAGATGAGGTCTCAGGGAATAGCTTATATTTTAAGATTCCTTTTGTGCTCACTCTAATTTCTTTTGCTAATCCTTCAAAATCAAACAATTAGGCTGATTCTTGTTCCACAAGAATGTAAAGAATTTTCAACATTTTTGACTGAATTCAACGGAAAATCAATCAGAGATTAACGTGAAAAAATAAAAACAAACATGTAAGACTCTTGAGCAGATTTTTACCCTGAAGGTTTGTGAATGTTTCTTTTTCTTTTGAAAACTATATCTTAGTATAATTGGTTTTCTTTACATTATAAATGTATATATGCATTATATATTTATGTATATATGTTTACATATAACTGTGATTTATGAATTTTATTCATGTATTTAAAAACATTTTTTCTCATACACACATGTACATCTTTTGATTTTACTAATGAAACCATTCTTCTGATTTTATTCTATATTGTTTTATCCTGTTACATAGTCACTGAGAAGCCACCAGTGAGATTGGGGCAGGAAGCAATGGTAGACAAGTCTGAGGCCTCTCAGAATTCTCTGCCAGGTTGGGAGTTGCTATTTGCATAGCACATCCTTACAGAATTCTGTGGCCAGTGTGGCAGTTGATAGCCTTCATAGAACAGAGGGGATTCTGGGGGTGAGATTAGAATAACTTCTTAACTATAGAGCCACTCACTTCCCTTTCCATTTGTAGAAGTTGAGTCCTGAGGAGATTTCCCTCGAGGAGTGGTGGGTGTGAATAATCTTCAAAATGGTTTTCCTTAAATAAATTAGGTGAGAGTTGAAGTGAGTGTCCAAGGGAGCAGAGCAGCATAGCTTTGGTCAAGTGAAGAACTTGGAGATTATGAATTTTAGAATTAAACAAGAGCTGAGCAAAATTCTGGAGTGAGAAAAGCAGTTAACTGAAAAATTCCAAGAAGATGTCAACAGTCAGAACTGATCCCAGGTTGGATGAGGCAGCCAGATTGAGAACTGAGTTTTATAAAAACTTGCTATTGGAGAGAAATCTAAAAACTAAGACTACATAAAGTTTCCCAGCTCTTAGCTGAAAATAATGCCTAAGGAGATCCATGCTTCTCTTTGCCAGGTGATCACTAACCCAAGCAGCCCTAGTAGGTGAGATGTGAGGGTTTGATGACTCTCAAGATAACACCTCATCTAGTCAAAGCTAGAGGAAGAGGTTGAATGAAAAATTAAATAGCTGAGATCTCTGCCTTTTTAGGAAAAGACTTATTGATCACAATACCCCAGTGCCCACAACTACTACTAATGCATGGTGGAGGTAGCTAAAAGACCTGGTGAAAGCTAAAACCTCAGCATCCAAAATGGATGTTATATTAGGGAATGCTGAAATATGTGGGGTTGGAGACCAGCTGGAGCAGAAAAGAAAAACGCACAGGTAAATACAACAGAGCAACACCTGGCTGAGAATCCCAGAGAGCTTCTGTCAAGGAATAGATCAAACAGGGTGGTACAATAACATTAGTACAAGATATCAGCAGATTTGCAGCATAAAAGGACTGAATTACCTTTCAATCTACCATCTTGGTCACAAATATTCCCTGCAGGTGCATCTATCTCTTCACACAGGCACTAGGGCCACAGATGGTCTCCAGCCTTATAAAAGTCCATTCTTCTCCAGCGATATACAGGTATGTTTGATTGAGTTTTACAGTGATCATATGATACATATATACAGCTATTTAATTAAAATGCATTTGAGTTATATGTCATATGACTGGATAATTAAAATATATTAGTGAGAACTCATGAGATTTAAATTTGAGAGGATTCTGACCAGAAGTATCCTGGTAAATGGCAGTAGAGGAAGTAAGGGGAGGGAGAAATGAAAGAAACATTTTTAAATGACACATTTTTAAATGAAACATTAAATCAAGCCCTGATTTGTACAGGGGCTGGTTTGAGGTGGCTTGACCACCTCTGACATATAAAATAACTTAAATATGGGAATAACCAACTGAGGAGAGCAGAGTAAAAGTGCCCCATTTACCAGTTAGCTACCCTAGATTCTAGCTAATTTGTTGGTCAGTGTCTTATCCAAACCATATTTCATGAGTTCCCACCAAAGTATTTTTTTCAGTCAGCTATATGGTTTTGTCCTTCCTACATCGCGATCCTTTTACATCCTCCTCCATTTCTTCCTAAAATTACATTCTAGAAACAACTAGAAATAACTTCCTAGATCTCTTCTCAGCAATTAAGACAACCTCTCCTCCTTAACACTCTGAACTGGGACAGATATTGGGACTGTGATACCATATCCCTAGATACCATACTCCTGTTAATACAGCCGCAAATCACATCAGCTTTTTTGGTTACCACAAAAGACCATAAAATTCCCATTGAATCATGTATCAGTTTTGCCATTCTCCCAGTGGATCTTTGACAGCCAGAATATGGGGGTAATACTGGAACTATATATTCTTAACTCTTCACCTTAATAGGAAGAACTAGAGAACCAAAATAAAGCAATATACCAATGGATCTATGCAAAGCATGGCTTCTGTCTTTTAAATCCTTCAGATGTAGCATGCTTTGCAGAATCTTTTATTCCTCTTAATTATAATGAGGCTGTTTGGTCCCACTCTTCCTGCTTTTGCTTAGAACCTACAGTCATAAAATCCCTAATTTTTTGATAATATACTCTTATCAGTAAAAAAAAAAATTAGTCTATACCCTGAATATCACATTATTTACTTACAAATTGTATATATTCGTGTATAACTGTATTATTAATCCTGGCACAAACTAAAACTTTTAAAGAACAAGATAAATATGGAATAATAGTTGGTCTTAAAGTCAATAGTTACTGGAGTCTATTAAATAGAAATTAGGTAGTCAGACTGGCACTTCAGGAATATTTATTGGCAGCTATATAACACTTGTAGAGCACTGTGCTCAATGCCTTATACATATTATTTAAAGGGATTCTTACAATTCCTTGGAAGTAGATGCAATTATTATTTTACAGATGAGGAAACTGAGGCAAATATGGTTAGGTGATTTGTCCAGGGTCACAGAGCCAGTAAGTATCTGAGACTGGATTTGATCTCGGGAAGGTGAGTGTTTGAGTTCAGCCTCTCAGTGCTCTGTGCACTATGGTGCCTCCATTAGATGAACTGAAACGGAGAGCTGCTTGAGATAAAGTTTAACAGCACAAGGCATGGTACCTGAACAAGGATAATCAAAGGAGAACATTGATTTGAAGGATGTTATGGAGATAAAAGGAATAAGATTTGGCGACTAATTGGGCCTGTAGAGTGAATAATTGAAAATAACAATAGTTTTGCGAGAGTATTATAAGAGAGATAGTAGAGATCTTTATAGAAATAGGAAAGTTTAAAAGGGAGCTCAGGGGCAGAATATTGTAATGAGATCTGCATGTAAGTTTCAATCCACCCATACCTACTAATTCAATGCAATTTACTTATCCCAGAAACCAGGAACAAGTCTTGAGAAAAGAAGGGGCAAGACTCTTTAACTGATCCTGGGAGAAAGGGTAGCCATGAAGTACTGAGAGCTTGTATAACTATATCTAAACAGCCTTAAATAAATTCTCCTTAGGGTCACATCATTGTCTATTGTGTGCACTGGGGGGCTGGACTGGGGTAAAATACATACTTTGGAGATATCATGGTTTAGAGATCCCTAAAAAAACATTGTAAAAGTCAAATAGCCCAATGCAGGTTGAAGTACAGACTGCTTTGGCAAGAAATCATATTTATTTATATAGCTACCACTTTAGGATTTCCAAGGTACTTTCCCTACAATGCTCCATGTGAAGCAGTTACTGAAAGTATATTATTCCCATTTTAAAGATTTGACTTTTACAAAGTTTAACTGACTAAACTAATGTCAGAGCTGGGGCTCAAATGCAGATCTTGGGATCCCAAGATTTCTTTTGTTATATCCCAAGTCCCACCTCAATTGAAGTTCTATTAAATCAAAGTGTTCACCTTCCCTGTGATGATATATAAACACATAGAGAAAAATGTATTCCAGGGCCAAAATCAGTCTCCTCAATCTCCAATAGAAAATCTACAAACAATACTATCAGAAAAAGTCACATCTCAGACCCCTGACTAACTTTCAATCCATAGCTGTCCTGCTGAGATATAAGATCTCTTAGCAGGCCAATAAGAGTAGCATAACACATTTATTCCCCAAAGACTATGCATGAATTCTCTACCTATTTCTTAAACCTTTGTAGTGACCATCTCTCCATATAGATAGATAGATACATACATATATATATATAGATATATAGACATATATAGATATTATATACGTATAGATATGTCTGTCTTTTATCTTTCTGTCTCTTTTGTCTTTTACTTCCCTTCCCTTGGCATCCTGAATAGGGGCAGTGAGGCAAAGTGATGAAGACTTCATGTATGGCACTGCCTGCCATATACCCTCTTTGTTCCCTCTGCCTACAGCAGTTACTTAGAAAGTAGTGGAATTATTGCTTTTTGGTCTCTGGTCTTCTCATCTTTCATTGTTTGCCCTATGGCAAGATTTCTGCAGCTTCCTCCTCCCCTAAAAGTTCTGCCCTGGCTCAGTAACTACATAGTGGATAGGGGCTTCAGGGAAATCTTCCTCCTCCTCCCCTCCCTGTCTGACCTATAGAGAACTGGAAATTCCATACACTTTTTTATTTTTATTTTTTTAACATTCTCAAGTGTGGCTAGATCTTGGGAGTAAACAAATAGACCACAAAAATAATAAATTCAGGTCACCCATTTGTTGTTTGAACTTTTAAACATTTTTTAAAAATTATTTTTAGGGCAGAGTTTAGTCTGGGTCTCCTCTTGCCCTTCAGGATATCAACAATATTCAGAGGCTGTATGGTATTTAGAAATGGTTTCAGTAAATTGCTCCAGTCTACCACCTTCTGGTAATTGCTCCATAGCTACACTTTGAAGCACTTTTGACTTTTAGAGCAAGCTTGGAAGATTAAGGGCACTGGGGCAAAATTACATTAGGGCCGGGAAAACACAGCTTTTGCTAGCTAGGGAGTAAACAAAGTGGGTTTTCCCAATATAGTTTCTGTGAAGGTGACTTTGTCACAATGTTTTTTTTTGACTTGAAAATGAGCTAAGCCAGGTCAAACTTAAGTGGACTAATTGTTTTCCCTATGGGTAATGGGTACACACAATTCAGACAGCTTTATACAATGGTTCAAAAGAATTCTGGTTAATTAAAGGATGATTTTCAATTCTGAAGTTTACATCGCTGATTATTTCTGAAATGAAATACTTGAATAAATAGAAAGGAAGGAAAGGGAAGGAAGGAAGGAAGGAAGGAAGGAAGGAAGGAAGGAAGGAAGGAAGGAAGGAAGAGAAGGATCTAGTAACAGGGGTCCTCAAACTACGGCCCATTGGCCAGATGCAGCAGCTGAGGACGTTTATCCCTCTCACCCAGGGCTATGAAGTTTCTTTATTTAAAAGTCCACAAAACAAAGTTTTTGTTTTTACTATAGTCTGGCCCTCCAACAGTATGAGAGACAGTGAACTGGCCCCCTATTTAAAAAGTTTGAGGACCCCTGTAGCAATTTACATGACATAGATGGAGGGTAAAGAAAGTTTGGACAAGTATTCTGTGATGCATTTTTCATATGTACACTTTCATACATGTTGACGGATATGTAATACATGTAGGAAGATAAAACAATGCTGTTTATCCCTGAGGTGGAAAAGAATTAGGTAGCCCTCTAAGGGAACTATATAAACTTTCCAGTTAACCTAATAATAGTAACTCTTCTTAGTCACTGTTTATATATTACTGACACATCTTGCCTCTTTTAATACAGGAAGAAGTGGAACCACAAGGATTGGACCTGGACAAAGACCCTCCAAAACACCTATGTACACAGGATGGCTACCATGGCACAGACAAGGGAAAAATGGATGAGAAAAGGCAGTATCCAGATGCTTCCGCCGATGCCATGTCCACTGACCTTGAAAGGAAATCTTCATATAACAATGTAGGCTTGCTCCAGGGTAGAATCAACTTATCCCTAGAGGTCTCCCAAGAATATTGGAGAAGATAAAGGATTTTTTGGAGCAAACCTAGGATGGCCAGCATGGAACTTCTAGACACACCTTAAAATTGGTCCAAGTCCCAAAATTATTCTCTCAAACTAAACCAGCTTCTCAAAAATAAGAATGACACCTTGACAAATAAGAACCCACTACCCAGCTCTGCATTTCATCTCTTCAGGCTTTTCTTTATGTATTCCTTCTCTGCCATTGGATTTTACTCCCTTTCCTACCTTTTTCCTCCATTCCTTTCTTCCTTACCTTTCTTCACCTATTCTTACCTTCATTTTTCCTGAGTTCCTCCCTTCTTCCATATCACTCTTTCATCCCTAGAACTCTAGCAATGAAGGCCTCCAGCTTTCTCCTCCTGCCTCCTCCCTTGCTTTTCCAACTCCATCTCTTCTCCCACTCAATGCAATCTTCTACCAGAGTGCCTCACGCTCAAAAATCCTCTTAATTCCTATCTGTCTTACTCTTGCCCTTCACTGCCCACAAAATGCCCGTGTCGCTCAATGACTTGTGTCATTAGGGAAGCCCCTCACTGAGCCTGGGCACGGCACTGTGCATATAGTAGGCATTTAGTGTTTGTTGAATTGAATTCAACTAATTCACATGATTTCTATTCTACAAACATTTATCAAGCACATACTATGTGCAAAACACTGTGCTGGGGAAACAAAGAGAAATAAGAAAACAATCCCTGCCCTCAAAGAGCTTACTGTCTCTATGTCAAGGGAATATGGACATTTCTACAACAGTCACAATGGTGGCAAAGGCCACCAAGCATCACTGCTCCCCTTTCCGTGTTTCTAGTGCCTTCTTGAAGCTCAACATAGTTACAAAGCAATTTTCAAGGTCCAGTGCTAGTTATTGGGATGGGAGGAATGTTTTTAGGGACATGACAGTTGAAAAGGAATGTGAGTGTTTCTTCCCAGCCTCAAAAAGACTCAGAAGGAGGTGCTGAGTGGGTGGAAGGCATGCTGGGCTGTACTCTGAAGTGGGGGAGAAGTGAATGGAAATCAGTAGCACTAACAACGCTAGGAACAAGGACTGGGGGACCTTCTGTTGGGTCTTCGAGTCTTACAGCTGGTAAAGTATCCCTTTTGTGTATCAGCCAGTGAAAGCTATAAACTGTGAGACTGAGGAGCAATGGAGCTGAAAACGTGTTGACTGGCCCTGACGCATTTTAGCCCAGGTGGTTTAACTCTAAAAGAGAGATGACACTTCCCTAGGTGGAGCTTTAGTGGATGATATCTATGGAGGCGAGGGCGGCCTGCGGGGCAGTGAGCTTCCAAACCTCGACAGGAGCAGATGTGGGGCAGAACAGCGTGGCTGTCCCTCGACCATGCCAAGGAGCTTGGAGGGTGGAGTTGAGAAGCACCCAAGAATTTCACTGCAGAGGGATAGAGCTCAGATGAGGACTTAAGTGGACTGTTCCAGCCACAGAAAGCACTGACCTCTTTCTCACCCCAAAGCATGTTTTCCAATGACTGACTTGAAAAGAAGGCCCTAAACACTTCCCCATTACTGTACGAATATGTAGGACATTATAATTTCTTTATGTGGGGCTGAGAATGATACTATTGCTTCCTAACAATTGGAGCTCTCCAATAACTTCCTAACAACGCTATCCAAAAGTGGAGTGGCCTTTATCCGGAGGCAGCAGATCACCTTTCTTGGAGATCTTCGTAGAAAAGTCAGGTATGTTGTAGAAGGGATTCTTGTTCAGGCATGGGCTGGACTAGATGGCCTCTGAGGTCCCTTCCGCCTCTGAGATTCTGCAATTCTGCTTGACTTTGCCCTGTTATTTACTTTTCTATTCTATCCCAATTAAATCCTCTGCTACGCAATGTGTGGTTCCCGCCTGATTTGTTCATACCTTAGGTCTTGCTTGGAGACTTGAGCCATATGTTTATACCTATGCTGTTACACCAGAAATTGTACCCAGGATATTTACAGGGGGTCAAATACAGCTTTGTACCAATTCTAATGGTTAAAATTTCACTGGGAAGGTTTTAATTTGTTTGAAGCAGCCCTTTATACCACACATCTTTATCTCTTAGGTGAAACTAGCAATAAGTAGGGAGAAGTCAGCATTTAGAAGTATTTATCCCCCACATCCTCTCCCATCTCCATCCCTCCACTTTTCTTGCTAGAGAGCAGAACTGGTCATTGCTGCCCTGTTGCCAAAGTTCTATCAGCAGCTTAGACTATTATTCTAGGGCTTTCCTTCTTGGGGAGGAAGCCCTCAACTCCCATCACACAGGAAGAAAATAAAAGCTGCCTCATCAGTGGTGGGCTGGTAAACACTGGATGGCAAAAGGCAGCTCTTGGGGTAAAGGGGATGGAAAGGAATGTACACATGTACCCTTTTAAGCTTTCTCCATCACTTAAATCTATAGACAATAAAACGAGCCAATTCTAATTTATGCTATTTGCCAATTTCTGAGGTATAAATGTTCACACAATTTAAAACACTATTGTATCCCTAAAGACATGTGAATTATCTTACATGTAGACTATTTAGCTAAAGGAAGATGGAACTGTCACTTAGAAACTACCAGAAACTCCAAACTCTGTGCCCCTTATGCTATAGAAGGCATAACATAGCCTTCCCTATAGCTATAGGTGGGCATAGGTATCTAGCCCCAGGATTCTTAATTCAAGTATTCAGAAAGATTTAAGCAGTTTTCTGCTTTTTTCCTAAAAAGTGCTAGGTTTGTCTAGGTATAAGTGAGGCAGTTAAATGTTATAGTAGAGAGTCGGGCCTGGAATAAGGAAGATATGAATTCAAATGTGACCTCAGATGCTGTGCAACTCTGGGAAAGTCAATCTTCCCATTTACTTCAGGTCCTCATATATGAAATAAAATGAAGTGGCAAACCAGTGCTTTTGTCAAGTGGGGTCATAGAGTTGGACAAGACTAAAACTGAAAAAAGTAATAAGTACTGTACATTCTTTTATACAACATATTAGCTTTATTAAATCCCATAATAGGAAACTATAAATTATGACTTTTAAGTTTTTTTGTTTTATTTATGATACTGATATTAATGTACTCATGTAAACTCAAGAGGTTGTGGTTCATGTTGCATGATCATTTTAAAAGCTTACTTTCAAAATATATGCAGATAGTTTTCAACATTTACCCTTGCAAAACCTTGTGTTCAAAATTTTTCTCCCTTTCCCCAACCCCCCAGACAACAAGTGCTCTAATATATGTTAAATGTGTACAATTCTTCTATATATGTTTCCACAAATATCATGCTGCACAAAAAAGGTCAGATCAAAAAAAGAAAAAATGAAAAAGAAAATTAAAAAGCAAGAAATCGACAAAAAATGAGAAGACTATGTATTCAGTCCACACAGTCCTCTTTCTGGCTGCAGAAGGCTCCCTCCATCAGAAATCTATTGGAATTGGCCTGAAACACCTCTTTGTTGAAAAGAGCCATGTCCATCAGAGTTGATCATCACATAATCATCTTGTTGCTATGTATAATCTCTTCCTGGTTCATTCTTCACTCAGTATCAGTTCAAATAAGTCCTTCCAAACATTTCTGAAATCATGCTGATCGTTTCTTATAGAATATTCCATAACTTTCATATTCCATAATTTATTCAGACATTCCCCAAATGATGGGCATCCACTCAGTTTCCAATTCCTTTCCACTATAAAAAGGGCTGCCACAAATATTTTTTGCACATGTGGGTCCTTTTCCCTTTTTTAAGATCTCTTGAGATACAAATCTAATAGAATGCTGGATCAAAGAGCATATGCAATTGGATAGCTCATTAGGCATAGTTCCAAATTTCTCTTGTTGGATCAGTTCACAACTTTAACAATGTATTAGGATGTAAACAGTTTTTTAAAACAATAATTTGAACACTAGTCAGAACTAAACAGATGTCTTTTCATGGCTCTTAAGAATCAAGTCCTGTCTACCCAGACTTTTGCCCCTTGTCACTTCACAATTTGAGTATTCTTATGTATAAAGGATATCAGAAGCTTCTTTGGGAAGGAACTTCAAGGTCACATGTTCTAAACCATTCTACTCTTTTAACTATTGATTCAAAATATTGTGTATGCTCCCATAAATTTTGACTATAGGCAAAATTAAAAATTTAAGTATAGAGTTGACCCTGTTTCTAGACAAAAATATACAAACTTTTAAAAGTATAAAGGGCCCCCCAAATAAGAAAAGGCTCAAAGAGGTTAAACAACTCTTGATTCCTTTTAATCCCTGAAACCTCTCTTGCTGCTTCCTAATTGTTCAGAGTTTCAACACTGTAATCTTTTACTTGTATATCTACTTGGATCAGTGCCCTATTTCCAGAACTTTGATTTTCCTCTTCAAGTTGTAATTGTCTCTGAGTAGCATTCCCCTTAGGGCCTTACTAGATGACTTACATCTTATAAAAATTAATCTATGTTAAGATACTAATGACTGATAATTAACTAATATGTTATTCCTATCAGGAAGAGAAAGATCTAGCATTGAAAATTGAAACAAATCTTAGTGAGGAAAAGGTATTCCAGGTACTTTTTACAGGAAAGATTTGAGAACAAAAGGCCTTTCAGGAGCACCATTCCAAATTAAACCACAAAAGTAAAGACTATGTGTGAAATGTATATGTTCTAGCATGGCATAGAAAGATTTCAACAAAGATTCCATAAGAAAATGATTTACTTTTCATAAAACAAAATTTCCCCAAAACAGCACTTAAGTATCCACCATAAATTTCTTCCCAATTGGAAGTATTAGATTTCAATATCTAGCTAAACATCAGGGAAGATAGGAAATAGAAAATAAAACAACTAATGTGTAGTATATAAAAATATTTGGGGACAGGTTTTAAAGTCTTATGAAGCAAAAGTGGGGAAGAAGGGAAAGGGAGTCAAGATGGAGTAAAAGTCAACATTTTTGTCTTGCTCTCCCGCCACATCTCCACAACACTTACAAAATAAACTGGAACAAATTTCTGATGGAGAAATCCAAGAAAAGGTCACAGTGTTTCATTTTTCCAGCCCAAGGCAGCTTAGAAACACACGTCTGAAGACACTAGTATGGGGCTGGCCAGGAATACAACACAATGGCAGCAGCAGTAACAGCAGCAGTGAGAGAGCAGGGAAAAGTAGTGGAAACAAAAAAAGATTCCAGTGGACTCATGAACACTGACGGAAGAAACATATCTAGCAATTTTATTGCATATTGTCAATTCTGGCACAAAGATCCAAAGTGAAGAAAAGTGACCCTGACCTAGTATGGTTCTGAACCTACAGAACCATACAGTAAGTCAACAGTGACTGAATTCAGCAAAAATTTACTAAAATTTAATTACAAGTTCAGGAATTTATAGAGCACAGACTAGGACAACAATGAATAGACCTCTATTCATACCACAATACTTTGGAAGCACCAAAAAATTATAGATCCACAGACAAAACTCTGAAAATAGCAGAGGCTCAGGTCAGATATAGTCTTATCTATTTCTCCCTCTACCCAGTCAAAAGTGAGCAGGGCCCAGTACTAACAAAGTCTTCAACTGAAGAAGCAGGCTAGAAGAATGAAAAAGCAAAAGAACCCTACCTACCATAAAGAGCTACTATGGTAACAGGAAAGCTCAAGACACAAACAGAAGAAAATCACTGAAACCATTTATAGGAAAGGTAAGAAAAAATCCAGACAGCATACAAGACCAATAAGAATTCCTATGAGAGTTGAGATTAAAAGAATCAAACACACAATGATTTTAAAATTTGACAGAGGAAAAAAATGGAAAAAAAAGTTAAGAAAATTAAGGCAAAAAATAACATTTGTAAAAGATATAAAAACTTAGTGGAAAAATATTTTAAAATTATAATTTGCCAAATAATAGCTACTGGCTTCAAGAAACATCAAGATATAACAAAATGAAGTAAAAAATTTGAAGGAAACATCTGAAAGAAAAATAATTGACATTTAAAATATATTAAGTTTATTTAAGAATCATTGTTCTCTCTGAAAGCCACAAATAAAAATAGAATCTTGACATCATATTTTAAGATGTTATAAAGGAATATTTCCCAAATATCTTAGAACAAGGGAGCAAAGTAGGAATTTAAATAATCCTCCAAACACTTCCAAAAACAAATTCAAAATTGAAAACCAAGGAATATTGTAGCTCAAATCCAGAATTCCCTGGAAAAAAGAAAATACTACAGGCAGCCAAAAAATCAAAAATTCAAATAGCATAGAACCACAGTCAGAATCGAATCATACAAGATTTAGAAGCCCCCACCATAATGAAATGGAGAGATTGGAATATGACATTCTAGAAGGCAAACAATCTAGAATTAGCTATACAGCAAAACTGAGTATAATCAAGCTAAAGAGTTTGAAAGAGAAAATGGATATTAAAATGGTAAACTTTCAAACATTTCTAATAAGAACGTTTAATAAATAATTTGACATTCAAACACAAGATTCAAGAGAAGTATTAAAAAGATAAGATAAATGGGGAGAAATCTTAAGAGACTTAAGTTAAACTGCTTACATCCCAATATAAAAGGACAATGCATGTTAACTCCCAGAATTTTATCATCACCAAGAGTCTCAGAAAAAGTCTAATTAGGGAACTTAGTCATAATTCCATTAGGTTTAGATGACTTCAAAGAAAAGATGTAAGGAAGAGGAAGATGAATATACTGGAAAATGAGAAGGGAGAAAAAGAATGAGAAAAACTTTATTATATAAAGGTAGTATACAAAGAATATTTTATACAATGGAGAGAGTAGTGGAAGGAAAATAGAGCACTACTGAACCTCACCCTCATCTGAACTGATTCAAGGAGGGAAGAATATACATACATACCAGCTGGTTAGAGAGATTCATCTTATCAAATAGGGAAGAAGAGAAAGGGTTTAAGAGAAAAAAAAGGGACAAAAGGAAGGATAGAGGAAGGGAGGCAGTGGTCAGAAGCTAAATAGATTCATTAAGAGGGGAGTAAGTTAAAAAAAGGAGAAAGAAGTATAAATGGAATAGGAAGAAAGGAAATGCATGACAATTGTGAATGTGAATATAAAAAAGTCATCTTTAAGATGAAAGAAGATAAGAGAAAATTGTAACATATAAAAAACAATATCAAAGAGAAATTTTAAGGAACTGTTTTTTCTACTTGGGAAATGCATACTTTATATTTGAGTTATATCAACAATAGGATAAGCTCAAAATAAGAGTAAAGGCAAAAATACTAACCATGTTATATAAATGAGGTGCAGAGTAAGAATAGAAGCATTAGAGGGGGGAGGGCTCATAGTTCAGAAAACCTACTCACATCAGGAATGGATTCAATAACCAGCAATACATATATACCATGAAGGGTATAGCACCTTCCAAAATCTACTAAGAAATAAGCAAGGAGGGGATAGTTGGATGGGGAAGCAAAGGGTGAGGGAAGAAGGTAAGGGAAGGATCCCTAGGTGGGAAGAGGTTAAGTAATAGTAAGCCAAGTTATGGAGTAGAATTTAGTGAGTTAGCTGGGATAGGGAAGATGTGAATGTATGTGTGGTATATGTATGTGTGTGTGAGAGTGTGTGTATGTATATGTATACCTCCATATTTATATATATAAATATATTTTTCTAACTGTAACTTGCTTGGGAATGGTAGGGGAGATGAAAGGGAGTTATATATGTGTCTATGTATATGTATATATCTACATTTGTTTGTATAAATATGTCCCTAACTATAACCTGCTTGGGAGTGGTGGAGGGAATGAAAAGATGGGAAAAGAATAAATAACAGAGAACAAAAGAACAATTTACAAGGAAATAAAGATTGACAATCATGAATATAATTTCTTCTACTTATATATACATACGTTCTTAAATTATTTGTATTTATTGTTACATATTTGAAACTTCCCTGATGTTCTGCTGGGCACATGATAATGTTCTCTTGTTTTCTTTCATTTATTTTGTATTGCTTATTTGTTTTTCATTTTGTTTATTTTGTTTCTTCACATGAAATAAATTTTTGGGGAAAAGATGAAAGAGGATAGCAGAATGGATCAGAACCTAGGATTCAACAATGTGTTGCTTACAAGAAACAAACAAACAAAATATACTCATAGAATAAAAATAAAAAAGAACAATATATGTTATATTTAAACTAAAGCTGAAAAAAAGCAGCAGGGGTACCAGGTATCATCTCAGACAAAGAAAAATAAAAAATAAACAATTACAAGAGATAAGCAGGGAAACTATATTTTACTGAAAGATACCAGAGGCCATGAATTATCATCAGTATTCAACATATATGGACCAAAAGACATAGCATCTAAATTCTTTTTTTTAATTAAAACTTTTTTATTTTCAAAATACATACATGGATAATTTTCAAAATTCACCTTTACAAAACCTTGTGTGCTATTTTTCCCTTCCTTTCCCCTCATTCCTTCCCTAAACAGCAAGATATCCAATATATGTTGTATATATGCAATTCTTCTATACATATTTCCAGAAATATCATTCTACACAAGAAAAATCAGATCAAATAGAGAAAAAATGAGAAAGAAAACAAAATGTGAGGAAACAACAAAAAGAGTGAAAATACTATGTTGTGATCTACATTCAATTCCCACTGTCCTCTCTCTGGGGGCAGATGGCTTTCTTCATCACAAGGCCATTGGAAATGACCGGAATCATCTCATTATTCATGAAAGCCTTGTCCATCAGAATTGATCAGAATTGTTGTTGCCATGTTTTGGGCTTATGTTGCCATTTGGTATTGCCGAGTCAAAAGGTATACATAGTTTGATAACATAGTTGATAACTTTTGATAACATAATTCCAAATTGCTCTCCAGAATAGTTGGATGCATTCACAACTCCACCAACAATGTATCAGTGTCCTAGTTTTCCCACATCCCTTCCAACATTCATCATTATCTTTTCCTTTCATCTTATGCAAAATTCAGGGATGTTTATCTTGTAAGCCTTTATATTTTTATTGGTGAGATAGCAATGAACAGTGGTAAGATGGTGTTTAGTTATATGATATAAGGCAAGGAACTTCAGACTCAGTTTTATTAGCTATACAATGGGAATCATAGTGCTTATATTTTAGGATTGTTAATTCAAATGATAGCCATATGTAAAGAATAAAAAGTGGACCTGTGATTTTCTTGCCATAAGGAACTTTTTCTAGCAATGAAAGTCAGCTCAGTCTCTGAAACAAAGTTTTAAACTACTTATTGGTTAAGGATTTGCTATGGGCAAAATGTGTTGGGGAAAGAGTTTGAACTTAGCTCTTCCTATTGCCCAGTGTTGGCTAACTAGATGGTATGTTATCTTTCCTATTGATAAAGTGTTCTGCAAATGACAGCAGTGACAATCTTAGAAATTTTCTCCCCTTCAATTTGTAAAAGAGAAAAAGCTTTTTAAAAAACCTCAGAGAAGTTTATATTTAGTTTAGGAATATCATATTGAAAACTGCAATTGGACTGGGGGAGACTATTTCCAAAACCTAGGCTAGGCAGTTGTATTGAACCAGATCCTTCCTGGAAATTAAGGATAAGTATTTGTGTTCATGGTAATTGGTTCCAGACAGAAAGGCTGAGGCAATACACCTAAGGAAGGACATTGCATCCAAAGTTCACTGACAGTGTCAGAAGTCACCAGCCCCTGGCAGCTAATCATGTTCAGTATCTTAACAAAGTCACATGTGTTACTTCCCCCCCCACCTTCATTTTCTCTGTCTGCTGTTCCTTATTACTACTGATTATTTTCTCAATTACAGCAGAAATTTAAATTCTCTTTCCAAATCAATGCATTTTTCCTCTAGGATTCCCAGCTAGAATCTGGGAAGGAATCCTATTTGCTTCCATGGCAGCAATTTATCTGAATCTTTGCCTTGTGGCCTCAGTGAATGAATTTGGCAAGAGAGGGGCTGATTAGAAAAGGGAGAACTTCTGAAAGCACAAGTATCTTGGGAAATCAGCAGTGGTGTGAAAGGAAATACATAAAAGCTACCCAGCCCAGTCTATCTGGTTTTAATGGAATTTTGTTAAAGTATATTTGAGTGTATATTTCTTAAAGTTTGCTTCTGTCTGCCAGAGTCTGAAATACAAAGATTTTCTTTTCTAAAACTTAGAGGAAAGGCATTGGCAAAAATGTAAGAATGTAGCCATTATACTAAAATGCTTCAGTTGTTGTCATTTTTTGTGGCCACCCCAGACATTATCACACTGGGGATTAAAGACCAGTCTCTTCTATAGCACAGAAATTATTATGCCTTGGATCAAGGATTCTCTATTCCTAGCAGGCATCATAAGTATCACAGAGAGCAAACAATGGAAAATTAGAAACTAGAAGGGTTGGAAACCTGAAACCGCTTAGTAATAATTGTTCCAGCAGCAGCTCACATTTGCAGTGTGTGAAACAGATATTCATCATGGATATCCCCTCATTCCCCATCATTGCAGCCTTCACCAAGTATCTGAGGAGCTCATAGGTCAATGAACATTTGTGGGAGTGAGAAAAGCATCTCCCACAGAGAGTGTGGACAAAACTATTGATCCTTTTCTCCAACCCCGTCCCTCAATCTATACAGTCCTGTAAATCCTTCACCAACCCTGTCCCTCAGCTTTCTCACTCCTCTACATATTCAGAAGATTTCTACACATTTTCTCTTCAGCACAGAAGAGAGTCAGGTTCCTACATTATCATCCCCCCACTCCTATTGTATTGTCTTCCTTTCATGCCCCATTTTTATATTATAATTACTCACTTTTACCTTTTCCTACCAAATTTTATTTTTTAGAATCACCCCATCACATACATAACTCAGGTGCAACTTTTTTATATTAAAATTTCATTAATAACAATGACAGTTTTAAGAATACTGATAACATCTTCATGAAAATATATTTTAAACAGTTTTAAAATTTTTAATTAATGTGTAACTTTTACCAATTAAGTATAAAAATTAATATCCATTGGATTTTTTTAAGTTTTTATTTCCAAATTCTTTCCCTTCCTTTTCTTCCTTCCTCTCTGAGATGGTAAGAAGTATGATATAGACTATATATATGCAATCAGATTTTAAAATGTATTAGCCAATGTGATAGGTGTGAAGTAGCACCTTAGGTTATTTTTAATTTGAATTTTTCTAATCATAATTTAGATTATTTTATATGGCTACAGATAATTTTTATTTATTTATAAAACATTTCAACATTAGTAATTTCATACAGAAAAAGAAGAAAACAAAAAGAAAGGAAAGAAGGAATCAAGGAAGGAGAAGAAAGGAAGGAAGAAAAGAATGGTGGGAAGGAGGGAGGGAGAGAAGAAAGGAAAAAAAGGAAGGGAGGGAGGGAGGAAGGAAAGAAGAGAGAGAGGGAGGGAAGGAGGAAGGGAAGAGAAAGAAGGCGAGAAGGGAAGGAGGGAGGGAATGAAGAAGGAAGAGAGGGAGGAAAGGAAGGAAAAAAGGAGGGAAAGAGGGAAAGAAGGGAGAGGGTGAAGAAAGAGAAGAGGGAAGAAAGGGAGGAAGGGAAGGAGGGAGAGAGGGAGGGAGAAAATAACGGAGGGAGGGAGAGAGGGAGGGAGAAAATAACGGAGGGAGGGAGAGAAGGAGGGAGAAAAGGAGGGAGGGAGAGAGAATAGGAGGGAGGGAGAGAAGGAGGGGAAGAAAAGATAAATGAGGGGAGGAGAAAATAGTATGCTGTATTTCGACAACATCAGTTTTTTCTCTTCAGGCAGATACCATTTTTCATTATGAGTTCTGTAGGATTGTTTTAGCTTATTGTATTGCTGAGAATAGCTAAATCATTCCCAGGTTTTCATCATACAATATTGCTATTACTATACACAATGTTCTCCTGATTATACTCACTTCATTTTGTAGCAGTTTATAGGTCTTTATGGATTTTTCTGAAATTTTCCTGATTGTCTTTTCATATCCTAAAACTTTATTCAATCAATTGATGGGCATCCCTCAATTTGCAATTCTTAGCTTCCTTGAAAAAGAACTATTATAAATAATATTTGTACAAATAGGTCCTTATTCTTTTCTTTTTAAAACCTTTTGGGATACAAATATCAGGATATTGCAGTATCAAAGGTTATGCACAATTTGATTGTCCATTGCATTGGCATAATTTCAAAAATCTCTTTGGTTAGTTGGATCAGTTCACAACTTCATCAATGGTGCATTAGCATACCAGTTTTCTCATATCTCCTCCATCAGTGGTGCATTAGCATAACGGTTTTCTATTATTTCCTCTGATATTTACCATTTCCCTTTTGAAAAAAAAAGTATTAGGCAATTGATAGATGTGAGGTAGCCCCTTAGATTTCTTTTTATTTGCATTTTTCTAATTGATCATAATTTAGAGAATTTTTATAGGATTATAGATAATTTTTATTTCTTTATCTAAAAACTTCCTGCTTATATCCTTTGACCTTTATCAATTGAGGAATGACATATGTTTTTACAAATTTGACTCAGCTCTCTATGTTTGAGAAATGTGGTCTTGACAGAGATATATTCTGTAAATGTTCACCTAGATTTTTTTTACTTTTAAAAAATGCTTGTATTAGTTTTATTTATTTAAAACCTTTTAAAATTTTATATGATCAAAATTATCTGTCTTACATTTTGAAGTATTTTTTCTATCCAGTTTATGTTAGGCAATATGGCAATAGTAGAGAGTAGAAACAGAGACATCAAGACGCTCCTCCAAAAAACAAAAAAAAGGGGGGGGGAGAACCAGAGGTAACCCTAGAGAACTTTTAAATTTAGCTCTCTATACCATGGCTGACAGGTTTTATAACACAACAGAAGGGCAGTGTCCAGTGCGAGCAGCTCCACTATCTTTAGATAATCACCAGGTGATGTGGCGAGACCCAGAAAGTGGTGAGTGGAAGGGACTAGACAGGTTAACTGCTTGGGAAAGAGGGTTTGCTTCTATCTTTACAGATGGAGAAGGAATCAGATGGGTGCCAATAAGGCATATTTGCTTTGTCTATCAGAGAGAAACAGAAAAAAGAGAAAATCTCAAAACAAAGAAGACTTAAGAAACATCTGAAACTGAAAGAACATGGCTGATAATGAGACTCTTACAGAACTTCAAAACCCACAGGAATCATTGGATTTCCTGAGGTAAAAAAAATTGTTGATAAGATTGTTGCAGAATTTCAAAATCTTCAGAAATCATTGGATTCTCTGAAACATGATAAGACTGATACAGGACTTCAAAATCTGCAGGAATCATTGGATTCCCTGAGATGAAAAATTGTTGATGAGATTATTGCAGGACTTCAAAACTTGCAGGAATCATTGGATTCCCTACACACATAAAATAATGGACAATAGGTTCCTTTTGGACTATTTCTAGAACTTATGGACATGTATAATTCCTCGTGTTGATTCATGTTTTTTGTTACATGACTACTAGCCTGTGTTACTATGTACTTATGTAATTTATGTAATTATGTGTAATACCTCCCATGCTGATATTATATATACCTTTTTCAAATGAAACCCTTCAGAAACCTGCTAATCTGATTTGATTCCCCATTTTTCTTTGATTTTCATCTCTCTTCCTGAGACATCAAGGAGGGTGTGATCACTTCCTTTTATGATGTTTTCACCCTTTTTTTTGAGCGGTCGGGGAAAGTGTGATCACCTCCTTTTTGGGGGTTCTCACCTCCTTGAGAAGTCAGGGAGAGTGACCACCTATGTTCTAAAAACAAAAGAAAGCAGGAGATGTTATGCGCCAGAACTCTGAACTTGAAACAAAGGATTCTTATTAAGTCAGTGGAATTGATAGAGATAATAGTTATCTAGTTTAGCATGGTTCAGTATGATAGATTTAATCTTACAACAAACAATAGTTTCCTAGTGATATAATGATTGTTTTAAACTCAGTATGGAGCATATAAACTAGAAGCCTTAGCCAGGATTTATTCGGAGAGATTCAGAGGGCAGAGAGGACAGGCAGGGCTCAAGCTTTTGGAACTAAGGACAGAGGTAGGTTTCTAAGAAAACTAGCCAAGCTCCACGTGAAGGAGATAGGACTTTGAAAGAGATAATAAAGGATTTGGACTTTAACCCCTGGCTACTCTTGTGATGATTACTGAACTGAAACAAAGGCTGCTTCCAGAGACCCCAAGAAAACCAAACTTGAGAACATTACAGGTTTGGTCCTAAATTCTTCCCTCATCCATATGTCTGACATGTAACCTATTCTATGCTTGTAAATCATGGAACCATTTTGATATTATGTTGATGTATGATCTGAAATATTGGTAGTATTTATCATGCTGTTTTTTCAGTTTACCCAGAAGTTTTTATCAAATAGTGAGTTGTTTTTTTTTTTTTTTCGAAAGCTTCAATCTTTGGCTTTTATCAAACACTAAATTACTATCATTGTTTACAATGATGTGTTGTATACCTAATCTATTATACTTATCTACTACTTTATTTCTTACTGGATTATCTTGATTATTAATGCTTCATAATACAATTTGAGATCTTGTAGGGCTAGGCTATATTTTTTTTTTCATTGATTCCCTTTATATTCTTCACTTTTTGCTCTCCCAGATGAGTTTTGTTATTATTTTATCTAGCTCTACAAAATAATTTGATAGTTAATTAGCACAGCACTGAATGTGTAGATTAATTTAGCTAGAATTCTCATTTTTGTTATATTGGCTCAGCCTACCCATGAGAAATTAATATATTTTTTAATTATATAAATCTGATTTTATTTGTGTGAAAACTTTTATAATTGTGTTTACATAGTCTTGGTAGGTAGATTCCTGAGTATTTTAAATTTTCTACTGTTGTGTCTTGCAACTTTGTTAATTATTTTAACCTGTTTTTATTGATCCTTTAGGATTTCTTAAGTATATCATCATATCATTTGAAAAGAGTGATATGTTTCCTAATTGCCTGTTCTAATTTCCTTTTTTCACACTCTTATTGCTGTAACTATCATTTCTATTGCAATGTTGAATAATAGTGATGATAATAGGAATCCCTGAGAAGCATTTTTTGTAGAGACAATATTAACCTTGGAGCTTACATCAAAAGTAACACCAGGTTTATGAGTTTGTAGCTCTGACCTTTTAAAAAGAAAGAGGAAAAACTTGAACAGCATGCCTCTCAGAGAAAGAAAAAAACCAGTCTTTTGTTATTGATAACTGGAAGATAAGGAAAGGTCTAAACTCATGAGCTGGGTGATTAGAAGAAGCACGCAACCCATTATTACCGTGAATGATTCAAACGGTGCCTAATGGAACATCTGAAATGCTTTCCAGTAACTGTTCAAAAGCTGTCTGTTTCCCAGGGGGAATTCAAACCATAGTGTGTCATTACCAATGTGGGAGAGTCTATATAGAATCTCAGGGGAAAGAATAAGTTCTCTGAGATAGCAGATAGCTCAGATCACAACCCTATTTTCACTTCTTTCCCAAGAGGAGCTTGGGGATATTGTGACTGCATTACATTTCTGTTTTTAAATCTGGTAATATGTTCCTGCAAATCCATTGTACCTTCTATATTTTCTATGTGATAAAATAAAGGTTAATTGCCATCTAACATTATTTTGAGTACTTATTTGGGAACTGGAGAACATGTTACATTTGTCTAAACCCAGAAGTAAATAAATCTCAGTTGGGGGTATAATAATCCAGAGGGGAAATTACCTTTAGAGTCAGTCAGCCTAAAATCAGGCAAGTCCATGTGAGAGACCAATCCTTTTAATCATAAAAAAGTGCTTCCTTACACTTTAGAGCTGGTTGTACCATTTTACAGATGAGCAAACTGAGACTCAGAAAATTTATTTTCCTCATAAACATTTAACATATCTGGCAGCCAGGATTACAATAACTATATGGTATTATTCATGATATGAGGGAAGGGCTTCATAGTGTGAGGAAAAATGTTTTATATGTTTAAGGAATTTTGAACTTGGATACAAGTCACACCGGAGAGGAGAACATGAGGCATTATTTCTGTTAGAGACAGGACCATTCTTCTAGTCACCCAAATTTACATGCTTGATTTTTTTCTCTCTCACCTACTATCAGTTTCCAAGTCTTATCAATTCTTCCTCTTTTAACATCTGTTGCATTCAATCCCTTTTGTCTTTTCCTCTAATTTCACTCAGGCCTTCATCAGTTCTCATATGACCTCTATTCTATTTTAGCAACCTTCAGAATGTAAGAAACTTCATGCAAATATGATCAAATAAATCAAATCAAATAATGATATAAGAAAAAATAGGTTTTATTGTTTTTCAGAAATATTTAGCTCACACAAAGGAAGGCACAGGCTTAATTAGAGATGCCTAGGGACTAACTTATAAAAGAATTGTGTTTAGTCCTTTCAGTTGTGTCTGACTCTAAGATCTACTTTAGGTTTTTTTCGGCAAAGATACTAAAGTAGTTTTCTCCACCTTGTTTTATAGATGAGGAAACTGAGGCAAATAGGTTTAAGTGACTTGCCCAGGGTCACCTAATAAGTGTCTAAGTCCAGATTTGAAATCAGGGCCTAAAAAATCTTTTTTACTCCAGTATCCACTCTACCACAATCTACTCTCACATAGAAGAAAAAAAAATGTTAATAAGGTTCAGAGGGAAGAATAATTGAATCTCCAAGAAAGGGAAGGAATTGAGAAATAGTGCAAATGCATCTCAGTCAGCAGAGCACTGGGTATTACTGGGCCTCAGTAGCCAGTTTTTAGGAGAATTGCTGGAGGAACGGGGTTAATGATTGCCCTAAAAGTGATTGCCCTCAGGCTCAATGCTCTCCACCCCCCCCTCCCCGCCCCATTATATTTAACTCTTATCTTTTCACCTGATTGGGTCACCTTATTGGGTTTACACAAGATTATAAATCTAGAACAAGAAGCAACCAAGAGAATTTCTAATCTAATCCCTATGATCAGAAAGTGAAATGTTTTTCTCAGCCTCATACAATAAAAACTCAGAGATTATAAACCAGGTTTTCAGATTTCAAATCTTGACTAGACCCTTTCTGTGACACCATATTTACACATATCCTCACAGATAAGGGTAGAGATATCTCTACCAGAGCTTTGTCCTACCCCAAGGATCTGTTTGTATTTACTGACAAGTTAGTTATTTTAAACCTCTGCAGTGATTAGGAGGGAAATAATTAAAAATACTCCTATTTCATGATCATAACTGCTTTGTTTCCCAACCCTATCACTGATACACTGACATGTGAGGTTCAGCTTGTGTTAAAATTGATCTTGACCATTACTTATTCTGTTTGTCAACTTCTACTCTGGAAAAATATAAATTTCTGGGCTGTGATCAAGGATATTTGTGAGCATTCTTGTTATCATATCATGATCTCTCCTCACCTGCCTTATTCTTTTCTAGTGATGTTCTACTCATTGGTGTCTTCTTTGGTTATTAGTCAAACTACTTTCTTTTGAATTATGTGTTTTTAAGATGTCCATCATAAAAGGAAGTATATCTAATTAGAGAGATATTTTGCACAGGAGAAGGAATGAGATAGATTTAGAGGCAGAATGCCCGGTTCTGGATTTATCTGTACCTATGAGATCTCTGGCAAATTGCTTGATGTCCTATAGTCAAGTCAACAGTCATTTATTAATTGCCTAATATATGGCAGGGACTGTGCCAAGGAAGATGCACATATAATTGTATAAAAATAACTAGGTACATACAAGATAATATTAGAGATAATCTGAAAGGGAAGGTACTGGGGTGGGGAGGGACAACAAGGAGACAAGGAAAAGTTTCTTGCAGATGGTGGCATTTTAGCTGACCCTTGAAACCAGATAAACTAGAATAGATTGAACAAATTTCTCTTGGGATACTTCCCTCCGACTTAAAAGATCCCTTCTCATAGTTCCCACTGGTAGATCATATGTACTTTGGAAATAGTCCTGGATAAATCATTTAAATAAGTCTCCAACTCCAACAGCTTGTACATATGCAAATTCTGAAAAAGGGTGTTTTCTAGAAGCCCACTGTTACTTGTATAATAATGAATGTATTGGACTAGATGTCACTTAAGAGCTTCCCTAGCTCTAATTTATGATTCTATGATCTCTTGGTCTCCTCTATATTTTCAATTTGTCCATTTGGCTCATCCAAACTAAGCAATACACCAGTTGAAATGTTCCACCTTAATATGCCCCCACTTCTGCAAAGGTGCATTTTCATATCTCTTCTTCAAAGCCAAATGGTATCTTTATGATTACTTAGCAATCAGTATCATTTTTGTTGTTAATATTATTTTCCTATTTATGGTGTTCTATCTTTGTGTATGTTCTTTTGGTTCTGCATAGAACATTGCATCAGTTCATGCTTCCCCACATCTCTTAATTCTTTATATTCTTTGTTTCTTATTATTTCACCAAATTAATAATATTCAATTACATTTATGTATCATAATTCACGTTGCTTTTTCCCATTTGTTCATTTTCTACTTCACCTGTGGAATCTTGCCACTGCAAAAAAGTGCTACTAAATACTTTTATTTTCTTGTGGATATATGCCTTGCATATAGGACATTTGGGGGATATGGACATTTTAGTTTCTTTTTTAGTATAATTTCAAATTGTTTTTTAGATTGCCTGAACTACTTCCCAACTCTAACCACAATTTATTAATATGCCCTTAACTTTCAATAGAAATTTAGGAAATAAGATCCAGAAACATCATCTTAGATCAAGCACGTGGCAGTATCTCTGACAACATCTATTTCATGAACTACAGTTCCTATTTTACAAAAACCTGGACTCCTGGACTCTGAACATTCCTTAAAATGTATATAAATATGCATTTTCTTATTTTTTCTTCCTCTTTTACCAAACATAAAAAATAACAGGACCTGGCAAGCCTGATGAATGCTAGCCATACATAAATCATTCCCATCTTTAGTGAAAGAAAATTATTATATTTAGGGAAAATGGGTATAAAATAGAATCACAGCACTTTGAAAACTTTTTAACTTAGAATTAATAGGACAAGTAATTTAGACAGAAGTTGCTATTTCTTCTAGAATAAGACTTCTACAACACCACACAATTTAGAATAAAATTTTGTTCTGATACTAGCGATGAATTCCTTGGAATTCTGTTCAGTATTTCATAGGTCTTATTTCAGTTTTAGCAGGGAAGGTGACTCCAGAAACAAAATGTGAGATAAATAATCTTTTAGAAAAACTGTTCAGGAAAAAAAAAAAGGAAGTCTCAAATAGCCAAGAAGGTTTACATACACCATTTTTAGCAACTACTTATGGCAACTGATGTTCAAAGGATAGAAATTGGGTCTCTCCTCCTATTAATAATAAACATTTCTCTGGCCTCTTTCTAACTTAAAAAGGCTTACTTTCAAATTTTGTGGATCCCCAGAGTCTAACTAAGGGACTTAATATTTCATTTTTTCTCCATTAATTATTTAAGAGAAATAGTTTTTTGAAAGATTCATGTGTATAAAAGTATAAGACTCATGACCAGTTGGCCTTGTTTTGGTTGCAGGAGGATTTAAAAATCTCTTTAGTGGGAAAATATGTTCCAAATCACTAATAATTAGAGAAATAAAAATAAAAGTGATGCCGAGTCTCTACTTCATATCATCAGTTTGCAAAGTGGAGTAAAAAGTGAAAAAAAGAAATGTTGGCATGGCTGTGGGAAAACAGGCACATTATTATACTGCCATGGAGCTATGAATTTATCTAGCCATTGAAGGAAATTTGAAATTATGTCTCAAAAAATTCACACAATGACCACAATTCTGGGCTTAAGTATCAAAGAGATAAAAGAAAGAAGAAAAGTTCTCAAATGTACAAAAGTATTTTAGTAGCTTTTTCCATTGGCAAAGAACTGACTACGAGAGATAGCTAAATAAATTATGGTATATGAATGCAATAGAATACTATTGTGCCATAAAACATTATATTGGAATGTATACTTGTAATCACATGATGCAAGAGAAGTAAGCCAAATGAGCATAGTTTATACAATTACTATAAATATATAGAGAATATACACTATGTTATTTGTATGTTATATTATTATAGTATATGGTATATTATTTTGTCATATTATATATTATATATGTATGATATATACATATATATTATATATGTATATATATAACATATATAGAGATTTTAGAGAGAAACTACTTTTAATGATCCAACAAGTAAAATTAAGGCAATGACCAAGGATGATTACAAGGGATCAGGGAAGATGTATACTGCCTACCTCCTGACAGAGACGTGATGGACTCAAGATACTGAATGAAGAATTTTTTGGACATTGAAAATCCTTGAATTTGTTTTGTTTGACAATGCATATTGTTGCATTATTCTAGGTTTTTTTTTTTGGGGGGGGGAGGGATTAGTGGGAAGTGAAGAAAATAAATGTTTAATAATAAAATAAAATAAATTATCTAATTAAATTAAAAATAAAATTCTATTTAAGCACTAGTGTTATCTCAGTGTTTCTTGCAAATGAAATAAGTATTTCTAGTTGCACCAAGAAATGACAAAGAACTTTACTTCAATACTAATCTTTTTATCATGAAGATACTACTCTGATCTCCCATCATAATGGAAGAATGACATCTTAAAGGCTACACTAGCAGAGCAGAAGCTCATTTATGTATTTGTAAACTGGAAAAAAGCCTTCAGAAAGAAATACTGGATCAGTAAAATAGTATTTGTCTCTTGTTTTAAGAATGTACATAGCTATGACCTGATTTATTTTTATTTTGTTTTTGTTTAGTTTTTTTTTTTTCCTACTACCATAGCTTACCTGTATACTCAGACCTAAGAAGCTGTAATTGACATGAGTAAAAAAAAATGTCCCTTGATATGTAGAATTAAGGTCCTTTTGGAACTGAAATATCACAAATAAATATGATAATTCCTATAGATTTGATATATTCAATAATTTAAGAGTTTCAGAAATATTTGTCAATAGACCAAATCACAGAATTACAGCTATTGAATTTAATTACCTATCTATTTGGAATTTGAGTTGCATCTAAACATTTCACAAAAATTTCACAAATATAGTTTTCTATCACGCTATTGAAAATGCCTAGAAACCAATTTTTGTCCCCCTTCCCCCCACCTTTTTCAATCTTTAGGTAGATTTTCTTGACAAAAACTCTAACCTAAATCTTCCTTGCTACTATTAAGGAATATTATTTTTGGCCTGCATTTAATTGCAAGGCTTACTGTTATCTGTATAGAATCACAATTCTGAAAATTGTCATAAAATTCTCCCTTATTCCCTAGACTTTAAGTCTAAATACTTCAACTTAAGTTACTTCAGGTCGTTTATTACTTCACAGCAGAATTTGGTTATTGGGAAATGGAGTTTGTCAGAGCAACTGGAGTAGGCTTCTAGAGTACAGTCATATTCAGATTCATTAGGAATTAAAATTGCTCTTATAGAGAAACAAGCCACTATATATATATAAAAGTAGTATAAGAAGAGTATCTATTAGGGATAGCTCCCAAAAGGATATTTTCAGTTTCCTTAGCTATAAAAATAGGGGACTGACCCAGATATCCTCTAAGATCATTTCTAACTCTAAAATTCTGTTTTTTTTTCCCCTAAGATTCTAGGATGTCTGCTCTGCAATAATAGAAACCTCTGAGAATTCAACACTTGGAGTCTGTCTCATAAAGCTTCAAACTACTCTTTAAAACCAAAACATTTCTTTCTTTAAAAAATATATAACAGATACAGGTACATGAAAACAGTACTTTATTAGGATTAAAATGCAAAGAATACTTTCAAGAAAAAATTGCTCTTGCAGAAAAATGATTTCTAAGTACTATTACAAAGCAAATTCACTTCATTAAGATATCATAAGTTTTTCCTAAGTGCAAAACACTGAAGCTTGACACTCCTTTCCCCTGATCAAAAGGAGTTCCTGCCCTCAAAGAATTTATTTTCTATTGAAATTACATCAAATCCCAAGGAACCTTCCCCCTCCCCATATATAAAATAAATAAATAAATGAAGCATCACCTTTGTCTAGTTGAGACATAAAGTAGAAAGAAAAGCAACAAATTGCTCTATCTCTTTCTCCATCTGCTTTTCTATATTCATATTTACATAGTTAATTGTCCATACTCAGTTGTAGTAAGAGGACCTTAACTGTCCTGACAATTGATACAAGGTCTCTCTCAACTTGTTAGAAATTTCTTTCTGAAAGAAGCAGGCAAAATATATACATTCTTCATTCTTAGGTATCCATATCTAGATGCTGAGAGAAATGATTATTAATAACCAATATCTTGGGAAGATTCAGAGATTCTCCCTTCTTCCAAAGTCCTGAGTGTTCAGTCTCTTTAAGAAAAGGTCATTTGGCCTCTCTCTTAGACAAAAGACATATTGATGAGGCTTGCTCACAATTCTTTAGTCTTCCAAAGAGATCCCTTGACATCTTCCACATGGGTGTTGGTATCTTAGCTGGTCTAAACATGTACCAAATTTCATATGAGAATTTCAAATTACACAGAATTTCAGTGGAATTTAAATTCAGTGTGAGTAAGAATATATTGGACACGATTATTTTTGTACAGCAAAATAATGGTTTGGACATGTATACTTATTTGGTATTTAATTTATATTTTAAGATATTTAACATGTATTGGTCATCCTGCCATCTAGGAGAGGAGGTGGGAGGAAGAAGGGAAAAATTGGAACAGAAAGGTTTGGCAATTGTCAATGCTGTAAAATTACCCATGAATATAACTTGTAAATAAAAAGCTATTAAATTTTTAAAAAAATATATATTGGACAACTAGGTGGAGCAGTAGATACACCAATGGACCTGCAGTTAGAAAGACTTGAGTTCAAATCCAAGCCCAGACATTTACTTGCTGTGTCACTCTGATCAAGACATTCATTAAGCCTTTGTTTGCTTGAGTTTCCTCAATTGTTATTATTATTCCTCAATAATTATTAAAATAATGTATAGTACCTCTCTCCCAAGATTGTTGGAAGGATCTAATGGGATATCTGTGAAGTACTTTGTACAGTGCCAGCATAAAGAACACATTATATGAATGATAGATATTTATTATTAGTAGTCAAAAACTAATGCAATCATACTTTGCACTGAGAAAAGCAGACCTTTACAGAGTAAGATAATGATAGTCTTATTGTACTCTGCCCAGCTAGGTCACATGCCATTTGGAGTGTTATATTCAGTTCTGGGTACTAAAAACGCTGACAAGTATCCAGAGGAGAAAAACCAGTATGGTAAAAGCCTTTTGAGTTCATGCCATATGGGTTGAAAGATGTCTAACCCAGAAAAGAGAATTGAAAACCAAAATAAGTAAAGAAACAATAAAAGATCATAATTACCCTCAAGAGTTCACATACTTAGATTGAAAATAGAGTATTTCCAGGTGCCAGAAGAATTTCCAGGTGTTATTGTTGAACTACTGTCAGTGAGATTTAAGAAACTAGGTTGAATAGGAAAAGTGTTCTGTACAGTGATAAGTAAAGAGAACGTGAAATTTGATGCTGATTCCTAGTAAAACTATAGCACAGATTATTAAAGGGGTATTTATGAGCACTTAGGAAGAGGGTGACCACTTAAACCCAGCTTGAATTAATTAAGTATAAGTCATGCAAGACTAACCTCATTTCCTTTTTTGAAAGGATTACTAGATTAGGGGGATGTCATGGACATCTGGGTTTCAGTAAGACATTTGATAAAGTCCCATTAGAGGTACTGGAAATGAAAAGGGTTAGTTGATGTTAAGGTAGAAGACCCATATATGAATCCCAGCTGTGCCTCATGCAACCTTTATGACCTAGGGCAAGTCAGTTATATTTTCTAGGCTTCAATTTTCTCAACTATAAAATGAGGTGATTGGATTAGATGATGTTTAAAATCCCCTCTAGCTCCAAACTCTGAGTATCAATGTGTGCAAAAAGGCATGATGTGGTTTGGAAGTTGACTTGAAATTGGTTTATTGACCAGACCAAAATAGCAGTCTTTGATGGGTCAGGGTCAACCCAGGAAGAAGCTTCTTCTGGAATGCCTCAGGACTCTTATGCTGGCCTTCTTTGATCTGACATGTTTATTAATGACCAGGATGGCATGCTTATCAATTTGTGAATGAGTTGAACTTAGGAGGACTGATCAACACACTGGATGACATAATCAATTTCAAAAGGCTGGAATGATAGACTAAAGTGAATAAGATGGAATCTAACCAGAATGAACATACTGAACTCATAGAGCAAAGCCTGGACCTGTAATATCATTTGCAAAAGAAATTTCTTTTATCAATGCAGCTTAAGACCTTAACTGCAATTTATAGACAAGCTAAGCTTCCAGAGGTATGAAACTCATGACCCATCCTGTCAAAAAAACTACATTAAAATGTGTTAAATGTTTAACAAGATAAATAAAAATACAATACAACACATAATGTTAATTTGTAGTTTTCTAAGTCAATATACTGCTTACAGGTATCCTTTCTATTTGGGTTTGAATCCACTGTTGGAATATTCAAGAGTCTCCCATTGAAGATGTGAGTGCAAGTCAAATCTATCCATTATATCCTATTACCTCTCAGAGAGATGGTAGAGTACCAATATCTGGAATTGGGAATGTATAATAATAATAATAGCTAATGTTTATGGAGTACTTAATATGTGCCAGAACTAAGCACTGTACTATTTTTAACTCATTTCATCCTTACAAGAACTTGGGAGGCAAATATTATTACCCCAATTTTACAGATGAGAAAACTGAGGCAAAGAGGTATTAAGTGACTTCTCCAAAGTAATACATCCAGTAGATATCTGAGGCTGGATTTGAACTTGGGTCTTCCGGACTCCAAGACTAGAACTGCCCACCACCACCCAGCTGCCCCCATAGACAAAGTTAGAAAGTAGCTCTGAAATATATCGGCAGCCCTAAGAACGGTTAGACTATATTGAGAGGAATAATGATTGTAGTGAGAAATGTGAAAGCCCTATTGTCCTGTCCCCTTGTTAGGCCATAGCTTTGGACATCACCCTTTAGGAGTGTTACTGACAGCCACAGGGAGCAGGGTATCCAAATGGGAATGTACATAGAGAGCTAATAGGTACTAGAACACTATACTGTCCCTAAGTATATAAAGGAAAGTCATACGAAAGAGAACTGAGACTGTTTCAATTTATCCACCAAGGGCAAAACTAAAAGCAATTTATGGAAGTTATTGAGAGAACAATTCAATCTAAAGGAAGTTTCCTAACAATTAGAATTGTCAAAAATGTAACCAACTTCATGAGAATATGGTGTTTGCTAATATTAGAAGTCTTCAGTAAAGGCTAGATGACAGCTTTGGGGAAATATTATAGAGAAGATCAATGATTTATATGAAGCTAGATTAGATGGTCCAAAAAGGCCATTGCAAATTCAAATTGTATGATTCTTTAGTAACAATAATAATGATGATGATCAGAATAATAACTCACATACCACTTTAAGTTTTTCAAGAAATTTTCCAATAATCCTGTGAGGTACATTTATCTCATATTATTACTGATAAGAAAGCTAGTTAATAAATGATCACATCTGAAATTTATGTCCAAGACTCCTGACTCACAGTCCAGCATTTCCTCTTTAAAGTTGAGTGGATTTGTTTTCTGTTTTTTGCTTTTCTTCAATTGTGTCCTTTGCTTATTTATTTTTAATTTCCAGAATAAAACAAGAATTTCCATAATATAGCAGATTGGGAGAGGAAAGAAGGAAGTCCAAGTAAATTAGCAAACTAATCAAGAATTGAGATATTTATAAAGCACCTAGTGCAATCCCCAACACATAAGAATTTAGGAAATACTTGCACCCTTTGTTTATCTCTTCTAATTTTAACTTGGGAATCCTGAGAAACATGATCTTTCTGATTTGTAGACAGGCTCCCTAGTTATTTCTCCATGCTGCCTTTCTAAGGGCACTCTTTTAATTTTTTTTTTCATTCATCCATTCAGCAAATCTTTATTGTTCATTTATGCATGAAGTTGAAATGTAAGATATAAAAATACAATACTATCTTCAGATCTTCCACTAAATACTTCATGGGATTCTTTTTCTTATATCTCATTTTATCCAACTTTAAAAAAAAATAGCTTTTTATTTTCAAAATATAGGCAAAGATAGTTTTCAACATTCATCCTTGCAAAGTCTTGTATTCCAGATTTTTCTCTCTCCTTTTCTCCTATTCTCTCCCCTAGATAGCAAGTAATAATATATATATTATATATATGTTTTATATATATATATATATATTAAACATATGCAGCATATATTTCTGCATTCATCATGCTGCACAAGAAAAATCAGATAAAAGCAAAAAAAATTAAAAAGAAAAAAAGCGAGCCAACAACAACAAAAATGTGAAAATCTATGTTGTGATCCATATTCAGTCCCCACAGTCCCCTTTCTGACTAGAGATAGCTCTCTTCATCATATCTCTTGGAATTGCATTGAATCACCTCATTTGTTTAAAGGAATCAATTCTCTAACAGTTGAGCCTCACATAATCTTGTTGTATACAGTGTTCTCTTGGTGCTACTGATTTCACTTAGCATCAGTTCATATAAGTTTCTCCAGGCCTTTCTGAAATCATCCTGCTGACCGTTTCTTATAGAATCATAACATAAGATTATATATATATAATAGAATTCCATAACATTCATATGCAATAATTTATTCATCCATTCCCCAACTGATGGGCTGTTCCTTGTTACTACAAAAAGGGCTGCTACAAATATTTTTGTACATGTGGGTCCTTTTTTCCTTTTTTATGATCTTTTTGGAATATGGACCCAGCAAAGACACTGCTGGATCAAAGGGTATTTACAGTTTGATAGTCCTCTGGGCATAGTTCTAATTTGCTCTCCAGAATTGTTGGATAACTTCATAATTCCACCAATAATGTATCCATGTCCCAGTTTTCCCACATTCCCTCCAACATTCATCATTATCTTTTCCTGTTATCTTAGTCAATCTGAGAAGTATGTTAGTAGTGCCTTAGACTTGTCTTAATTTGTATTTCTCTGATCAATAGTGATTTCAAGCATTTTTTTTCATATGACTAGAAATGGTTTTAATTTCTTCATCTGGAAATTGTTTATATCCTTTGACCATTTATCAATTGGAAAATGTGGGCCCCTCTTTTTAGAGGGAGAGAAATGCAAGGACAGGTTTTCTTCCAAACATGAGAGCCGACCTTGCCTACTTTCTTATAATTCTGCCCACAAAATCTGACTTTTTTGTTTTATTTTTTTAAGAACAAAATTTAGCTTTTCCAGTCTTCAGCATTTCTAGTTCTCCACCATTAGCTGATCTTTTAAATAATTAAAGTGCTATCAATTAAGACAAGCCATTGATCAGATCCAGTTTTCAAAGCATTAATGAACAGAATCTTAAATAGGTGGCAGAAGAGAAGTTTTGACTGCTTCTTTGATCCTCTTCTAAACTATGCCTTCAGAGGAAAATAAGAAAATGAGATTGTTCCCCATCATTGCTTTCTAAGCCACTTTAACTAGTTTTCAAAGACTGTCTATACAGCACAGAAATTGTGGTATAGTGAAAAGAAAAAAGTAGCTAAAAGGTCATTACTCCTGACTAGCTTCTAACAGGTGATGTGATTCCCAGAAAATCCCTTGCTTTCTCTGCCTCAGTTGCTTCATATATAAAAAGAAGGGATGGCCACTCTAACACAAGACCCTTAAATACTCTTTCTGTTTCTAATATTCTAAATTCTGTGGGGATTTTTCACCAATGCAGGCAGGCAAATTGAATAAATATTTCATACCCCAAACTAAATTTTAGACACTTAAACTACTAGCATTATATCCTAGCATTGAACACATTAGACAGACACAAGGATAGTCCCAGTTTCATATCATTTGTTTTTGGTCTCCTTTTATAATAAGATACTCTCCTCTTTTCTGACAGAGAGCAACCATCCCATTTTACAATCAGTTGTCCATTGCCTTTGGCTGTGGTCATATAGATTTCAATACTTCTAATACTGCTAACTACAGTTGTAATGCTCGGGTAAGAGTTGGGGATACAGAAGAAAGCAGAAAGCACCACCAAATTGCAAGAAAGATTTTATTGGGCAAGAGTACTTGGAAAGAGATGGTAATTATACTTAGGATAAATCATACCAGATCAAAATAGAGGAGGCTGCTGTTGATGGTGACTAAAACTAGTTAACTAAGAACCTGTCAAGTCAGAATTCAGAGAACAAAGGTTTGATGTTGAATGCTAGTGAAAATTGGAAACTTGGTTTGCCAATAAAGGTCAAATTGGTCCTGAAAATTACTCAATTCTTGTACAATAATATAGGATCTAGAAGGCTCTGTCAATTTGATCTAATATTCAGAGGGAAGTCTTATGTAGTGCATCCCAAAGAAAGAACTCTGGTGAATGCTTCCTGATTGATCAATAAAACATTTATTAAATAAATACTTAATACATATCAATAATAGTGATAAACATCATGAATATAAATATAAGGTAAAAATTATGGATAACACCAAAAAAAAAAAGATGGAAGTTAATTCATGTGGGGAAGTAAAGCAGTGTATAGAATGAATTAGATTAAAAGGAAAATCTTGTCTATTCAAGTTTTGTGGAAACTGCTCATAGAAAATGGGCACAGAGCTTTTCAGCCTCTAGTACTGGAAGAAACTTTAATCTTCTGAGAGATGGATTTAGAGTTTGAAAGACAAAGTAAGACCATGAGATCATAACTCTAGGACTGGAAGAGACATCAGCGGTTATGTATTACAACTTTCTCATTTTATAGATGAAGAAACCAGGTTCAAGTTAAGTAATTATGTCCAATGGCCCACAGGTAGGAAGGGTCAAAATGTAAAATTTGAATCCAGTGACTGTGACTCCAAAGTTAATGTTCTTTTACTATGTCTCATCATTTATATGTGTCTTCCTCATGCTGCTAAAAATTTCTCATATTCTTTTCTTACAGTATATAGTATAGAACTGTTAAATTATATTTCTAAACTGAAATTTGTTTAGCCATTCCCTAACTGATTGGCACCCACTTTGTTTCAAATTCTTTAGTATGGGTAAATGAAAAATCCAATTCCAAATCAGAGAGCCACATATAAGTCCTGCCTCTGACATAACAGGCAGAGGTGACCACAGGCAAATCACTTCTGAGTGCCTCAAATAAATCACTAAGACTATAAACTGCAGAGAAGTTACTGATTTGCCTTAGTGGAAGTAATGTTTAAAAAGAGGCATAATCAAAAAAGACAAAAAAGAGATCCCAACACGCAGGAGTTAAGATCTCTCTACTAACTCCATACTATATAAAATAACTGTTCAATTCCTTTCTCAGATACAAGTCTAAGTCAACGATATAATAATACTCCTGTGGTTAAATCGCCTGAGTCTACTATCAAGAAAACAGCCCAAAGGGAAAATTTTCTCTCCTTTTTTGAAAAAAAAAATATCCCTTGTGGATTTTCCTGATTCAATACTTCCTCAGTAGGGAGATCTGGGGAATAAAAAGCACAGCTTTATTACACATGCCTTTAGTTTTTCTTCACTTCTAGCAAGAAGACACATACACATACACAGAGAGACAACACACACATGTGCACACACACAAACACACACACACACACACACACACACACACAGACACACACACCCCTAAAGACACCCAGAAATGGCTCTCCTGGATTTAAAAAAAGAGAGACTGAACCTATTAAGTTTTGGAAAATAAGTTTAAACATTTAAAAACTATAAAGTGTGGAACATGAGAATAAAACACAAGAAACTAGGATTAAATTCTTTACATAAATTTGAAACTTGGTTAAGAATCCAACATTGTAGACCATTTTCAACAGATTTACATGTTTAACATGGGACAAATTTACATGTTTAACAAGATAAAAGATTTTCCCCCCCAACTATAAAAGATGCATCATAGGCTAAACTTTTTTTAATGACACATAAGAGCATGATTAATTTTTTTTAAATTAGTATTCAAAAAAGATAAGTCAGAGATATAACTAGCCTGGGGTGAAACAAAATTTAGTGTCTAATTGGCACTCCAGGTGTGGGGTCTCCCTAAGGAAAAGTTACTGTTAGGGGCAGGACCCTCCTCCTAATTATTCATATTTCAATCCTTAGAGTCATTCTCAATTCTTTTCTTTCTCACTCTGATTGCACAATTAACTATCAATTAACTAGGAGATTCTAACTTTACAGTTTTAATTCCTGTACTCTTCTCTCTACCCACTCAGATATCATTGGTAGATAAATGGCTCAGTGTAGGAAGTAACATACTTGGAGTTGGAAAGACCTGAATTTGAATCTTGCTTCAGCACAACCTTTATAACTATTGGTTTGTCAATTAACTTTTATGAATTTGAGTTTTCCCATCTATAAAATGGGGATAATAACAGCATCTGCTTCATAGGTTGTTGTGAAGATAAAATAATATATGTATAGTAATTTGCAAACTTTAAAGCACCTTATAAATATTAGCTATAATTATAATTATATATTATTCAGTTTAAAGCTCTACTCATCCCTTATCTGGATTACTGCAAAAAATTTCCAAATGAACTTCAATTTCCTGCCTTTGCTTTCTTGAATCTGTTAGCCACATAGCTGCCAAAACTAGTCTCCCAAAGTGTAAATCTCATGATATTATTCCTCTGTTCAAGAACTTTCAATGGTTTTCTTGCCTCAGGAATAAAATACAGTTCCTCCCCTTGGTCTTTACCACCTTATATATTAGATAGGCTAATAGTTGGATAGGCTCCAACCTACCTCTCCACATATTCATATTATTACTTTTCAAGCCTTTAGATTCCAACTAAAAGCCCTATTTGCTGCTTCCTGAACATGAAATCCCACCCCCCATCTCTCCATCTTTGCATATATAGGCTCCAATGCCTGGAACAATTTTTTTCTTCACCTCCATCCTTAAAATCCCTCAGTGGTCTCAATATTCATCTCAGGGACTACCTTCTATTGATTTTCTTTCTTACCTAGCCTTAATTACTGAATGGGTTGTTACCTAAGTCAAATTGAAACTTGTTAAAGACCTTAGCTTAAAAAGGCCAAGGTCTCCCACTGCATCCAGGCCCATCTCCAGTCATTCTGTTCTAGCTCTTGTCACTAGACTCAGATGGTGCTGGAGAAGAAAGTGAGCCTGGTGACTTTGTACAATCCTCCCTCACTGAAATCCAATTAACTTGAATATCATGGAATCACTTCCATGATGTCATGGTCATTTTTTAAAAATGAAGGACAAAAAATTACAATAACCTATGAGAAGCTTTTTTTTTGTGATTGCCTGAGTTATTACAAACAGTAATATATACTTTGCAAACAGTAATATATACACTTATTTATCTACATTTGTAACTCTCTTCTCTTTGTAAAATGCTAACTCCTTGTGGGAAGAATATTCATTTTTCTTTGCACATCCATTGGCTATCATGTATTGCACATGTAGGCATCTAATAAATGTTGAATTAGATTGAACTGGACTGGATTGTTCATAGTATCACAGAATTGGAATCTCTGAAAGTCATCTAAATTATTTCATTTTAGAGATAAGGAAACTGAGACTATAGAAATGATCACTTTTCTAAACTCACACAGTTGGAAAGGGTAAAGACAAGATTCATATTTAGGATCTGATGGTATCTTTCTACTGTACCACTTTGCCTTTCAGTGAAGTTGCTTGCATTGGAAACTATCATCTAGTCTAAAGTAATGAGCTTCTGCCCAGTCTCCCAATCATATTTTCTATAGTCTCCATCAGCCACTAGACTACTGCTTTTTCTTAGATGAAAGACATTCTGGTTCATGTCCTAAAAATATAGGATGGCACTGAGAACTCTTGGAGGCAGCATGGCTTACTTTAAAAACATTATCAGAATACAGGAAATGTTTAACCCTTAATCCCTTGAAAATTATTGAGGAATCAAGACTTCCCTACAGAAGTTCAGATGACATTTGAGACATCCTAGAAAACATTGATACTATTTAGACTTGGTCAGCTTCCATGAAGAGATGCTACTGATGATTTCATTTAACTAAGAGTAGGGACTTAGTTTATTTCAGAAATAATTTCAGAAATGACTGAAAAGATTCATCAAAAAGTTCACAAAGCACCTATCTTTATGAGGATGGACTAAAACTTTGGTCCCAGAACAAATATACTATTATAACTACTGGTAAATATATATCCTATCCTCCAAAGTACCCCCAAATATATTCTAAAGAAGAGAGTAAACTGAGGGGCAAAGTATCCTGGAATTACTTTCTAAATGACTCTCTAGTTTACAACTCTTGACATGATCATAATGACTCTGTGGAGTGGAGAATGAGGATGTAACTGAATGGTTCCAGTGTGAGAATCTGATCACCATATTATATAGATGGATAATTTCATCCTGTGCCATACTCAGGGCTGCCAGGGCAAGTCCATGGGAAGATCAAGGAGATGCCTGGCTAACCCTGGAATGGCCATTTTTCCCCTACAGACAGCCGAGGAAGAAAGCCAAATATTCTAATGGAGCATCTGCTGTGTGATTGATAGCAATGTCTGGACTTTCAGCAGATGGACTTGGTACATCATGTCGTGTGGTAATGTGTGCATGTGACTGTGTACAAATTGGAAAGAGTTTACAAATTATTTTCCTGAGACAGACATGACCTGCAGTTCACAGTGAAAAACAAGCTAATCATTAAAAAAAAAAAAACACCACATGAACTGTCTGAACTATCTTATTGAAAGAAAAGTAAGGGTCAAAACTTCCTCACTTTATTTATGCTTGTAAATAATTGGAACCATGACAGTACACTAGAAGTTGAGCACCCAAAAGGTTCCTTTAGTTTAAATGAAAGCATTATCTTTACTTATATGGATCTATTTGGCATTTAATCTCAAAGCCAAATATCAGTGAGATTGAAGGAAGGAGTTTGCTTCATAGAAGGCACTAATTGTTATAATAAAGTATCTCATGACTCATTGTGAGAATGAAAAACACAGTAATGGAAGATTACATGGTGTTAGTATTTTAGATTCTGAATGTCAGGAATACATCTAGATAATCTTATACATTGGTGTTCTCTGGGATTTTATTCCACAAAGTTGATTATAAATCCTAGAATATTAGTGGAAGTAACCTTGAAGATTACTTTCATCTAACCCTCCATTTTGTAGATGAAAAAAGTAGCACCTCTTCATTTAAGTGGAATATTATTTCAAAATACCTATGTGCAAGGATCTGTGTTAGATGATAAGAAGTATGAGAATACAGATAAAATAAGGTTTGTGGAGAGGAACAAGATGAAAAGAAGAACTCTTCCATTCAGAAGCCTATAGTCAGTAGAAGAAAGATGGCAGAGTAAGATCATCATTCTTGCCAAGCTCTCTTAGAATACCCTACTATAACAACTTTTTTGAAAAGTGACTAACTAAATTCAGACTTAAAATCCAAAAAAATCTCAGAGTTAATCATTTGTTTTTCAACCTAGAGCAGCTTAGGGTGATAGAAAGACTTACAAATAAATGGCTAGGGTTAGCCAGAAGCACATCACACTAGAAGTAACATAATTTGCGAACCTTGGAGGCTGCAGCAATAATGGCAGCACTTTGAGTGGACAGTGCCCAAGATGATAAGGGGACTCAACATATGATCAAGAAGAGATCCCCAAAGGATCCAAGGAATCACCTGTAGTAGCATTGGGTATGGGATCAGGTCTATTTGGCAACTCCATTGTCCATTATTCAGTTCCAGGTAGAAGTGCCAGGACAGCAAAGAGAACTTCCAGTCATTTAAAGCAAAGTAGATTTTTATGAGGGGACAGGGTAAAAAAGAGAAGGATAAATGGGAGAGAATAAGATGTAAAGAGTCAATTAGCTATCATAACTGTGAATGTGAATGAAATTTATTCATCAAAGGGAAAAGAATAGCAAAAAATGGATTAGAAATCAAATTCCAATAACATGTTATTTATAAGAGACACTATGAAACAGAAAGATATTCAGAATTAAAAGGGGAACTGGGGGAAAATTTATTATGCTTCAGCTGAAGTTTATTTTATTTTGTTTTATTTTTATTTAATAGCCTTTTATTTACAGGTTATATGTATGGGTAACTTTACAGCATTGACAACTGCCAAACCTCTTGTTCCAATTTTTCCCCTCTTACCCCCCACCCCCTCCCCCAGATGGCAGGATGACCAGTAGATGTTAAATATATTAAAATTTAAATTAGATACACAATAAGTATTCATGACCAAACCGTTATTTTGCTGTACAAATAGAATCAGACTCTGAAATATTGTACAATTAGCTTGTGAAGGAAATCAAAAATGCAGGTGGGCAAAAATATAGGGATTGGGAATTCAATGTAATGGTTTTTAGTCATCTCCCAGAGTTCTTTCACTGGGCATAGCTGGTTCAGTTCATTACTGCTCCATTGGAAATGATTTGGTTGATCTAATTTCAGCTGAAGTTTAAAAAAAAAGAAGTAAGGGTAGAGATAATGACCTCAGACAAAGTAAAAACAAAAATGAATCTTGTAAAAGAAATAATTAGGGAAACTATATTTTGCTAAAAGATACCAGAGATGATGAATTAATATCAATACTAAGTAAGTATACACCAAATGGTATATTATCCATTATAGATATAGGAGAGATATATACAATAAAATAATACTGGATGCATGGGGACTTGATTCATCATCTCAAACCTAAACAAATATAGCCATAAAATCAACAAGAAAGAAGATGAGAAAATGAATAAAATTTTAGAAAAGTTAGATACACTAGGCTTTTGGAGAATTCTGAATGGCAATATAAAGGAACATACTTATTTGTCAGCCATGCATGGTGATATAACAAAAATTGATCATGTACTAAAGCATAAAAACATCAAAAAAGCAGAAAAGTAGGACTATTAAATGAACCTCATTAAAATCATAATGCAATATAAATCATATTTAGTGAAGGATTTTTGAAAAGTAAATTAAAAATTAATTGGAAATCTAATAGAATTTTTAGGATTTAGTATTCTAAAATGAGTAAATCAAGGAATAAATCATAGAAGTGATCAATAGAAATAGAAATTAGATTTTTATATAATTTAATATATAGATATAATTTAAAGGACGGAGGAAGAAAAATTTGGAACACAAAGTTTTGCAAAGGTGAAGGTTAAAAATTATCTTTGTATGTATTTTGAAAAAATAAAAAAATATTATGTTTTTAAAGTTCTCAAGAACTCTTTTGGGGCATGTGATAATTGATGGTACGATTTAAGGAAGGAGAGGGTATTTTTTGTTGTTTTGTTTTGTTTTTTGCTTCAGTATGCTGTGAAAATGAATATAAGTCTTTTGGATCTCCTTCATAGCTGTCTATGACTGGGTTCTTTCTCCATTGCTTACTCATTTTTATATTTAGCACCTTGCTATTATAAACACCTTTAGAACTAGAGTGTGGGGGATGTGTCTCTGGTCTTAAGTTCTCCTTAAATGTCATTTAAAGAGCTTTGTCTAAGGCCCAACCTTGGCACTTCTTCCCCACCACTGTGCTGAAAATGTTCTTGGTCCCCACAGATTCTCCAGGGGCTGTCACCTTCAGTTCTCCCCTCTAGTCCAGAAAAAAGAACTCAGCTACCAGCATCCCTGCCCCACTGCTTCTGCACTTTATGGGCATGTACTAGTTCCTTCTCTTCTTCAACTGAAACCTGGGACTACATCTTTCCCTGCTCAGATGTCTGACCTCACCCACACTGTGAGGCAAAAATTCCTGCTCCTAAAGCTGGATTTGTTTTTTCAATGGAGCTAGTCTGGTGGTGTTTTCTTCTCCACTTGTCCCAGGAGAACTACTGCTCTGCCCCCAACTCCTCATTTTTGGTCCTCTATGTTCAACTTAAAATGCTTTTTTTTCTGTGTGGAGAAAATCTGGAGAGCCTGGAATTTTCTAACCTAAACCATCAACTTCTCAGAATCCCTCCATAAGTAATTTGGAAAGGATTTGGACAAAAAAATATTATTGGCTCCAAGTTGCGTGCCATATCCATTTGTGTAATTATGGACAAATTATTTTACCTTTCTGTGCCTCAGTTTCCTTATCTATAAAACGAACATAACAGTAGTACTTAGCTTCCAAGCTTATTATAAAGGTCAAATGAGATAATGTATCTAAAATGCTTTGTAAATCTTATAGTATGTGTGTGTTGTATTTGTTGTTCTTCATTTTTGAAGAAGACCAAATGACATGACTATGTTAGAGTTGAGTTATAATTTGTTCAATTGTGGCTGAGTAGACCAATATTGTGGCTCTGCCACAGATCAGGCACCAATAATTCATATAAAGATTTGGGGTGGATTCTCTAACTTTATGTATCTAGTATTTCTTTGAGCTACTTCAATTCTGTCTTGGTCACAAAGTCTCTAGTAGCTTTTCTAATAAAGGTACACCCATATTTAGTAGTTCTGTGCCAGTACCTCCCATGTCAGGCAATCAGTTCTAAACTTCTTAAAAGAGATCCTGAGAATGTCCTTGTATTTCTTTTTCTGCCCAACACATAAGGACTTGATCTGTGTGAGATCTTTATAAAATTGTCTTTTTGGTAGCTGTACATTGGAATTTGAACAATGTGGCCAGTCTAACAGAGTTGCAGTCTTTGTAATAAAGTTAGAACACTTGACAAGTTAGTTCAAAAAAGGATTTCAGTGTCTAATAGCTTATCCTGCCAGGTGATCTTCAGAATCTTCCTAAGACAATTGAAATGGAAGTAATTCAGTTTCTTGGAATGGTGATGTTATACTATCCAGATTTCACAGGCATAAAATAATGAGGCCAGCAAAATGGCTTTCTAAATCTTTAATTTTGTAATCAGTCTAATATCTCTTTTCTTCCACACTTTCCATCAGTTTCCCAAACACTGAGCTAGCTCTGGCAATGCGTGTATCAATTATCAATGTGGACAGCCCTGAAAAGTATACTACCAATTAAAAACTCCATTTGCTGTAACTGATGCTGACCAATTCAGTATCTATGTTTTCTCAATGTAAATTGTTAAGCCAAAATTAGCACAAGTAGCAGAGAATTGATCCATGAGAATCTGCATTAAGTGTACAGCAATAGAAAAGGTCATTTATTATTGAAGATTTGTTAATATCATAACCTTTTTATTACCAACACTGTTTTCTGTTTTTTATAAACTCAACAAAACTTCAAGGATACTAGCAGCAAATGTTGGCATTTAATAGACAATGTGACTGTAATAATCAGGGTGTGAGAATGATGAAGGCAATATGTAGTACAGAATGCTGGACTGATCATGGACTTATCCTCTCCAAACTATTCACATTCAACAAAAAAATGGCCTCAAGGCAAAAAGACTACCAAAAGAATTAATGTCAATAAACAAATGTCAATAGAGCTTCTCTAAATGAAACATTTTGTTGCTAATTTGGAAGGAAAGTTGAGCCATATAATGTATGTGTGTGTATATAATGTTGTTTATATATACAGGTATATATATATATATATATATATATATATATAATATGTACATACACATATATGATATGTATGTATAATTATCATTAAAAACTAATAGGGGTTTATCAATAACATGTTAAACTAAGTTATTCTAATTTCTTTTTCTGACTAAATCCCTAAAATTAAGATCAGAGACCATCACAGACATGATTTATTCAATTAGGCCTTTAACAAAATCATGCCATCCTTGATTATATATATAATGAAGTGGAAAAGATAATCCTATCATCAGATAGCTTCAGAACTAATTCAGTAATTCGATCCAAATAATAGTCATTAATTGATTGACAATGAGCCTAGAGGGAAGTGCTCATTGGAGTGCTCCATAGATCTTCCCTTGGCCTAGTGTCAAGTCAATATTTTTAATAACATTTATGAAGGCTTAGATGGTAAATTTGTCAAATTTACATATGACATCAAATTAGAATATTGAACTACAAAGTAAGAATCCAGGAGAATAATAAATTAAATTTACTAAACTGTAATTGAATAGGGATTAAAAATCTATTCAAGAAATCAGTAGCACAGATGAACATACATAGTTGGATTATAGTTTCTATGAAAAATTTATCTTGGGATTTTATGGGACTACAAGCTCAATATGAATCAACATGTCATAGGAAGATGGTGAAGGAAACGTTTATCCTAGAGAACTGAAAACTTACGTAGATAATTATAATAGTCTTTGGGTTTTTTGTTTTTTTTTTAAAGAGATTACAATGTCTTCTTGGTGTCATGGAAAAGATCTTAAGCATGGATGGATTTTTCACAGAGTTATGATTATGCTGGATAATTTGTTTTCTATTGCTGGTTCAATATTCTTTTTAAGCTTTTCAAAGAAATCTTGCAAAAAAATCCTAAAAATCATAGTTGTCCAAAATTGAAATGTCTCCCAAGACATAAAAGAAATGGTTCAAGAACCGATGTCCTTATTTAATATGTATTGTTCAACCTGCCATCTGGGGAAGGGGGTGAGGGAAAGAAGGGAAAAATTAGAACAAAAGGTTTGGCAATTGTCAATGCTGTAAAATTACCCATGCATATAACTTGTAAATAAAAAGCTATAATAATAATAAAAAAAATAAAAAAAAAGAATTGATGTCTTTATGTGAAGACTAGATATCTACTTGTTAAGAATCTTGCCAAGGGTATTCAAATTCAGGTATAGATTTCATTAAATTATCTCTAAGGTTCATTCCAACTGCATCTCTTTTAGAATGTTGTAATTATTAAGAAAAAACAGAGTAAGAAATTGAAGAGCTAATGAAAATTGTCAGCAGGAACAGAAAAGAAAGATGTGAATGGAAGTAATGGAAGAACAATCTTCCAGCAATGGAGCCAAGATAGTGGAGAGTAGTCAGGTCTTTGTTTGAGCTCTTCCTGACTTCCCTCAGATCAACACCAGATCAAGCCTCTGAACTTGTTTTGGAGTGACAAAATCCACCAATATTTGGAGTGTAACACATTTCCAGCAGAACATATTTTGGAAGAACTTCAGAAAAGGTCTGTTTCAATCACTCACTCCCAGTAGGAGGAGGGGGAAGGCAGAAAGCATAACTATAGCACTGAAATACAGGAAAGAATGGAGTCCATGAGCAAGGGGAATATATTGGGAGGCTTTTAGCCAAAATACAGCAGTGTTGGCTGGTCTGTCCTAGTTCAAAAGCCAATGGATCAGCAGACTAGCTGTGAGACACCCCATGCAACTAAAAAAGACAAATAGTGAATTCCTGAACTCTAGAATAACATAGGACTTGGTCACATATCCATAACATGGGAAGGAAGCCAGCAACACTGGCTGCAAGGAATGTGAAGCCATTGTCACTTATAGAGAAAGACTGAGACAATCGCCCTTTTGTCCCAAGAGCAACCTTTAAAAATGAACAAAAAAGCAAAAAGATTTCTGACCATAGATAACTTTTATGGAGACAGAAAAGAACACTCTTCAAATCCTGAGGACACTAAAGGCAACTTGTCTCCAGATGAAACCCTAAACTATGATATGACTTTGTCTCCATTTCATAAGGCTCTAATAAAAGAATTCAAAAAGGATCTTAAAATAGAGTTTGAAGAAAAATGAAGAAAGAAAATGAGAACTTTGTAGGAGAGTTTAGAAAAGGAAATGCAGAAACTATCTGAAGAAAACTCCTTAAAATATAATATATATATATATACATCAGTGAAATGGAAAAAGCATATAACAGCAAATAGATTTAATGAAATGGAAAAAGAAATCAACTTCTTGAAAAACAGAATTTGTGATATGGAAAAAAAATCAAATGAACAAAATAACATTTAAAATTTTGATTAGCCAAATGCAAAAGGAAATAAGATAACTGAAGAAAATAATTCACTAAAAATTAGAATTGAAGAAATGGAAATGAATTATCCAATGGGACTTCAAGAATACATCAAGCAAAACAAAAAAAAAAAAGAAAAAATAGAAGAAAATGTGTGATAACCGTGTTTAGCGCCCAGAGTATATTAAAATCAGCTGGAGTCAGAATAAGGGGAAATCCTTGATCTTTATTCTTTGTGGAGGTGACAGGGAATGGCGATACGAAGTGAGTGTAATAGCCACATGAATTTGGCCAGCAGTGCCTCTGGCTCTCACACTCCACCACCCAAATCCTCTACACAATCTCCTATACAACACATCAAACTTACACAGAGAGTGGGCGGGGCCATTCTTTCTTCAAGCATATATTAATAGAGTATTGTCCAATTGCTAATTAGCCTCAAGTGCTTGGACCGGACCTCAGTGCAACAAGAACTTCGAGAGCTTCAACCCATTACAAAAATTAAAATACCTCTTTGGAACAACTGACCTGGAAAATAGATCCAAAAGAGACAAGCTAAGAATTATTGGACTATCTGAAAACCATGATGAAAAAGAGTCTAGATAACATCTTTCAAGAAATCATCAAGGAAAACTGCCCAGGTGTCCTAGAACCAGAGGATAAAATACCCATTGAAGAATTCACCAATCACTTCCTGAAAGAGCTCCAAAAGAAATGTTCCAAGGAACATTTTAGTTAAATTCAGAGTTAACATATCAAGGACAAAATTTTGCAAGCAGACAGAAAAAAATAATTCAAATATCAAGGACCTACAATTAGGATTACACGTGATCTTGCTGCTTCCATTTTAAAAGATCAAAGGGCCTGAAATTTATTCTAGAAGTCAAAGGAGCTTGGACTATAGCCAAAAATCAACTATCTAGCAAAATTAACCATTATCTTTCATGGGAAAATATTTACATTCCATGAAATAAGTGAATTTCATTTTTTTTTTTTTGATGAACAGACTAGAGCTGAACAGAAAATTTGATCTCCAAATACAAAACTCAAGAGAAGCATAAAAAGGTAAAAAGGAAAGAAGTCTTGAGAACTATATCTCTACTATGGGTATACTTATGCAGGTATAATTGGATTTTATTGGGATAATATAAAAATGAAAATAGAGGTAGAAAGAGGATTGTACTTTTAAAAAAGAGGAAAATGGAAGTAAAATGAAGGAAATTACATTTCATGAAGACATAAAAGAAGACTTATTATAACTGAGGGAAAGGAAGAAGGGGGATGAACATTGTGTAAACCTTAATCTCATCAAATTTAGCTCAAAAAGAGAACATTAGACATATTTGCAGATGATATGATGGTATTCTTAGGGAACTCCAGAGAATCAGTTAAGAAAACTATTAGGGTAGCTAGGTGGCACAGTAGATAGAGCACTGGGCCTGAAGTCAGGAGGACCTGAGTTCAAATCTGGCCTCAGGTACTTAAGACTTCCTAGTTGTGTGAAGCCTGGGCAAGTCACTTAAGCCCAATTGCCTGAGGGGGGAAAAACTACTAGAAACAATTCAGAATTTTAGTAAAGTTGCAGGATACAAAATAAATCCACATAAAACATCAGCAAACCAACAAAGTCCAGCAGCAAAAGATGCAAAGAAAATTCCATTTAAAATAACTGTAGATAATATAAAATATTTGGGAATCTACCTGCCAGTGCAAAATCAAGAACTATATGATCACAATTAAAAAGTACTTTCCATGCAAATAAAGCCAGATTTAACCAATTGGACAAATATCAAGTGCTTCTGGGTAGGCCGAGCAAATATGACAAAAATGGCAATACTATCTAAATTAATCCACTTATTCAGTGTCATACCAATCAAACTCCTAAGAAAATGCATCACAGAGCTAGAAAAAAATAATAGCAAAATTCATCTGGAAGAACAAAAGACCAAAAATTTGAAACAATTAATGAAACAAAGTGCAAATGAAGGTGGCCTATTTGTACCAGACCTAAAACTATATTATAAAAAATTAAAAAACCTATATTATAAAAGACTATTGAGTAGTCTATCAGTGGATTAAGTTAGGTTCACAAGACACAATAGTAATATTTACTATTTTATTACTAAATGTAAATAGTAAATAGTATATGACTATAGCAATATATTTTTTGATAAACCCAAAGACCTCAGCTTTTGGGATAAGAACTCACAATTTGACAAAAACTGCTAGGAAAATTGGAAATTAATATAGCAGAAACTAGGCATTGACCCATTCCTAACACCCTATACCAACTTATCTATACCAAGATAAGATTGAAACAGGTTCATGATTTAGCCATAAAGAATGATATTATCAGCAACTTAGATGAACAAAAGATAGTTTACCTCTCAGGTCTGTGTAGAAAGAAAGGGTTTATGGCCAAAAGGACTTGAGCACATTATTGAATACAAAATGAATAGTTTTGATTATTTTAAGTTAAAAAGATTTTGTAAAATAAAACCATTGCAGACTAAATTAGAAAGGAAGCAATAAACTGGGGAAATGTTTTATATTCAAGGGTTCTGATAAAGGCTGATTTCTAAAATATATAGAGAACTGAGTCAAATTTATAAGAATTCAAGTCACATTCCAATGGACAAATTGTCAAAGGAAATGAACCTACAATTTTCAGGTGTAGAAATTAAAACTATTTCTAGTCATATGAAAAGGTGTTCTAAATCACTATTGATCAGAAAAATGAAATTTTTTTTCATGAGGAATTTACTTCTTCATTTCTTTATTTTTTTTTTTCATTTTAACTTTTTATTGACAAAACATATGCCTGGGTAATTTTTTTACAACATTATCCCTTGCACTTACTTCTATTCTGACTTTTCCCTTCCTTCCCTTCACCCCTTCTCCTAGATGGCAAGCATATACATGTTAAATATATTATAGTATATCCTAGACAATATATGTGTGCAGAACTGAACAGTTCTCTTGTTGCACAGGAAGAATTGAATTCAGAAGGTAAAAATATCCTGGGAACAAAAACAAAAATGCAAACACTTTACACTCATTCCCCAGTGTTCCTTCTTTGGGTGTCGCTGCTTCTGTCCATCATTGATCAATTGGAACTGAGTAGATCTCTTCTTTGTCTAGGGTATATTGCTACCCTTTAGCAAGATATAGTGCCTTTCCTTATCTCTTTTAATTAGATCAATTTTTGCTTTTGCTTGATCTGAGATGATGGCTACCCCTGCTTTTTTTACTTCACCTGAAGCATAGTAGATTCTACTCCAACCTTTTACTCTTACTCTGTATGTATCACCCTGCTTCAGGTGTGTTTCCTGTAAACAACATATTATAGGATTGTGGCTTTTAATCCAGTCTTCTAACCGCTTCCTCTTTTTGGGGGAGTTTACCCCATTCACATTTATGGTTAAAATTACCAATTCTGTATTACTTGCCATCTTGTTAACCCCTGCTTATGGTTTTATCTTTTCCTTCCCCCTTGTCCCCCTCCCCAGTATTGAACTTGTGAGCACCACTTGCTTCTCACAACCCTCCCTTTTTAGTATCCCTACCCCCACCTTAGTGGGACTGTTTTACTCTCTTACCCCTTTTCCTCACAATTTCTGTATTACGTTCCGCTTAGCTTATGCCTTCCCTTTTCACTTTTCCCCTCCCACTTTTCAATGAGGTGGGAGAAGTTTTACCATAAATCAAATGTCTAATATTTTTGTCTTTAAGCCAATTCTGATGGCGGTAAAATACACACTATGTTCATCCCCCTCCATTCTTTCTCTCAGATATAATAGATTTCCTTTGCCTCTTGGTGAGATGTAGTACGTCCACTTTACCCTTTTCTGGATACAATTTCTTTCCCCCCTCTAGTTTCTAGAACAAAGTATACATGTATTCTTTATATATCTTTCTAGCAGAAATATAATTCCTAAGATTTATTTTTACCTTTTTAGGTTTCTCTTGAGTTCTATATTTGTAGATCAAACTTTTTGTTTAGTTTTGGTTTTCTCATCAAAAATAGAAGAAATTCATTTATTTCGTTGAATGTTCATCTTCTTCCCTGGAAAAAGATGCTCATTTTGGCTGGGTAACTTATTTTTGGCTGCATATCAAGTTTCTTAGCCTTTTAGAATATCATATTCCAGGCCCTTTGGTCCTTTAATGTGGATGTTGCTAGATACTGGGTAATCCTCATTGTGTCTCCTCTGTATTTGAATTGATTTTTTCTAGCAGCTTGCAGTATTTTTTCCTTCATCTGATAGTTCTG